>NC_090650.1:427890052-427980052 GCF_040937935.1 Hyperolius riggenbachi
TTTGCGCTGCGTTGGCTGAACTGTGAGATCTTAAACTATTTTTAAATGAATAACTTGGGAGATGTGCAGCCAAGATCCAAGCTAATTGCAGACACATTTGAGTCCCTCTGTGCCTGTGCATGTAACAGCGTGAAACATGCCTCCCCTGTTATGTGAGCAGTCTGGAAAGGACATTTGCCCAATCTGTTGCACAGCACACGCTGCAGAACTGGAGCAATCAGCAACAGATTTACTACAGCGCAGCAGCCATTAATCTCCCTTTGCAGGGGTCACTGGGTGACGGTATGATCTGCTTTGACCTCTTATTACTTTAGATGGGTTCTCAAGCTATTCAACTTCACGATTGTGTTGATAAATACAATACTATATTAAAAAGGCACTGAAGGGACATGTACTGTAGTAACGTGTACTAATTATTCAGGATACCTATTTTACATTAAAAGACAAATATTGCAAAAAATGTAAATATATATATATATATATACCTGTATATATACAGTGGGATCCGAAAGTTTGGACAACCTTGTTAACCACTTCCATACCATGACATTTTGTGCTGATCTGTGCTGCGTGGACTCTTCAGCCCGCAGCACAGATCGGATAGCAGCCAGGGCGATCAGACTTCCCCCCTTTTTTCCCCACTAGGGGGATGTCCTGCTGGGGGGGTCTGATCGCCGCCGGCTGCTTGCGCTTGCGGGGGGGGGGCTCTTCAAAGCCCCCCTCCGCAGCGCTTCCTGGCCTCCTTCCCCTTCCCTCCCTCCCCCTGTGAGCGGCGCAGGACAGATTTCCGTCCTGCGCCTGATGGGATAGGCTTTAGCCTATCAGGTGCCGGCGGTCCCCGGCCAATCAGAGGCCGGGGATCACCGATCTCCTCTACGGCGCTGCTGCGCAGCAGCGCCGTATACATGTAAACACCGGGGAAGGTCTTCCCCGTGTGTTTACATCTACCCTGCAAGCCGCCGATCGGCTCGCAGGGTGTTCACGGAGACACCCTCCGTGAACTGACATGGAGGTATACACTTCAGGATTCAGGGGCGTATATATACGCACCGAGAATCCGGAAGTGGTTAATTGTCATGATTTTCCTGTATAAATCATTGGTTGTTACGATAATAAAATGTCAGTTAAATATATCATGTAGGAGACACACAGTGATATTTGAGAAGTAGAATACAGTTTATTGGATTTACAGAAAGTGTACAATAATTGTTTAAACAAAATTAGGCAGGTGCATAAATTTGGGCACCACAAAAAAGAAATGAAATCAATATTTAGTAGATCCTCCTTTTGCAGAAATTACTGGCTGTAAACGCTCCCTGCAGGTTCCAATGAGAGTCTGGATTCTGGTTGAAAGTATGTATGACCA
Organism: Hyperolius riggenbachi; assembly: GCF_040937935.1. Lineage (NCBI taxonomy): Eukaryota > Metazoa > Chordata > Amphibia > Anura > Hyperoliidae > Hyperolius > Hyperolius riggenbachi. The sequence continues at coordinate 427,891,419 of NC_090650.1, forward strand.
ATCCTCTTTACAAAACATCTTTCAGGTTTGATGGCTTCCGAGCACGGACATTTCTCTTTAACTCACACCACAGATTTTCAAATATATTTAGGTCTGGGGACTGAGATGGCCATTCCAGAACATTGTACTTGTTCCTCTGCATGAATAACTTAGTGAATTTTGAGCAGTGTTTAGGGTCATTGTCTTGTTGAAATATCCAGCCCCAGCGCAGCTTCAGCTTTGTCACTGATTCCGGGACATTGGTTTTCAGAATCTGATGATACTGAGTGGAATGCATGGTCTCTCAACTTTGACAAGATTCCCAGTCCCTGCACTGGCCACACAGCCCCACAGCATGATGGAACCACCACCATATTTTACTGTATGTAGCAGGGGGTTTTCTTGTAATGCTGTGTTGTTTTTCTTCTTATTTGTTAAGCTCAAATAACTTAATTTAAGTTTCATCAGGCCACAGCACCAGATTCCAAAATGAAGCTGTCTTGTCCAAATGTGCTTTAGCATTCCTCAAGCGGCTCCATTTGTGCTGTGCACGGAGAAAAGGCTTCCTCTGCATACAGCATCTCCTTGTGTAAAGTGTGCTGAATGGTTGAACAATGCACAGTGACTCCATCTGCAGCAAGATGATGTTGTAGGTCTGTAGAAAATTAAAAGAGGAGGGAAACTTACAATTGACCCACTTAAATATTCTTTCTCATAATTGGATTCACCTGGGTATGTAGGTCAGGGGTCACTGATCTTACCAAGCCAATTTGAGTTCCAATAATCAGTCCTAAAGGTTTTGGAATCAATAAAATGACAACAGTGCCCACATTTATGCACCTGTCTAATTTAATTTAAACAATTATTACACACTTTCTGAAAATCCAATAAACTTAATTTCACTTCTCAAATATCACTGTGTGTGTCTCCTATATCATAGATTTAACTGACATTTTTTTTCTTAACAACCAACGATTTATACAGGAAAATCATGACAATTAACAAGGTTGCCCAAACTTTCGCCTCCTACTGTATATATATTCTGCAATTGTCCCAAAGTAAAGTAAAATGCACTATAAATAACTTTTTTCCTATGTCAATTTCACTTGCAGTGGGTTGTAAAAAATTGACAGGTGTTGAACTACTCCATCCTCAAGGTTTTCTTTATTTTTCAAAAGCACTTACAGAATGATAGTTTCTCAGTCCAGCTGTCAGAATAGTGTGCACGCCAGGTTTGCCAGCATTTTGACATGGGTCTCTTCACAGGTAGTGCTTTTATAAAGAATAAAAAAAAATCCTGAGAATCCCCCACAAGGAGATAGACTAGTCCATAACGTGTCACATCTGTCAGATTTTTACTGTCTACTGCAAGTGACGGCAACACAGTAAAAGACCGTAGCCCGCAAGGTCTCCCGGCATCCTCCTGGACCCTTCAGCGGTCCCGTGGCTCCGGTAATGTGGCAACCTTAATGTGGCAACCTTAAGGGTGAAGTTGCGCATGCATGCCCCGCCACGCACCTGTCACGTCATCACGCCGGTCGTCGTACGAGTCCTGCGCATGTGTGTCTCTCTAAAGACTGAACAGCACATACGCAGGACACTTACAGTGACCGGCATGATGATGCGACAGTGCGTAGCAGGGGCGTGCATGCGTGCCTTCACCTGAAGTCGCCACATTACCGGAGCCGCCACTGGGACCGCTGAAGGGACCAGGAGGATGCCCTGGGACCTTGCGGGTTACAGTGGGTTTTTTGTTCCACTAAAGGTGGCCACTAACGGTCCAATTTCTAGCGAAATATCTTTCGAGCAATCAGAAATTCTGATCGGTTTGGTTGAAAATAATTGGTTGAAAATAATCTCAGTTGATGGGCACAATTGATTATGAACGATTATAAAAATAGTCGCCCGATTGGATTGTTGTCAATCCAAAATTTGGATCTTCTTGATTGGTTGTGATAGATAGAAAGCAAAGTTTGGTTCGTTGATAGTGTAGTGAACGATTTTTCTTCCAATCTGAATTTCCGATCGCTCAAATGATTTTTTCGCTAGAAATTGGACCATTAGTGGCCACCTTTAGGGTCCCTTTAAAGTGCATTTCACACTGGGACAAAAGTACATTCAAATTCAAAGTTGATGCTAATTTTATGCAAATGTAAGCAGCTTGGAAATGGGCCAATCAGACACTGCAGTTGTTGCTTCATTTCCAAGCTGCCCTATGTTCGATTTTTTGTTTTCATTTGCATTTTTCTTGTTTATTTTGTGAGAAGATACTTTGTAGTTAGAAATGTATGCAATATGCTAAAAAAAGCTGAAGATTGTCTGTCTGATTTTTTTACCACGGAAAATAAAATGCACATGTAATGCAGAAAAACACAAACAAATCTTAGATTCCTGGGCAGGCCATAGATTTAAATGACTAGTACAGGGGTGTACATTTTGCCATACATGGCAAAACATGCGTGATTGAAAAAAAGTGTGTTTCCCGCTTAAAGAGAATCTGTACTCTAAAATTCTTACAATAAAAAGCATACCATTCTATTCATTATGTTCTCCTTGGCTTCTCTGTGCTGTTTCTGCCACTCTCTGCTGCAATCCTGGCTTGTAATTGCCATTTTTAGGCAGTGTTTACAAACAAAAGACATGGCTTCTAACTAGAGTGTGATAGGCTTAAAGGGATACTGTAAGGGGGTCAGGGGAAAAGGAGTTGAACTTACCAGGGGCTTCTAACGGTCCCCCGCAGACATCCTGTGTTGGCGCAGCCACTCACCAATGCTCCGGCCCCGCCTCCAGTTTACTTCTGGAATTTCTGACTTTAAAGTCTGAAAACCACTGCGCCTGCGTTGCCGTGTCCTCGATCCCGCTGATGTCACAAAGAGCGCACAGCGCAGGCCCAATATGGTCTGTGTCTGCGCAGTACACTCCTGGTGACATCAGCGGGAATGAGGACATGGCAACGCAGGCGCAGGCGTTTTCTGACTTTAAAGTCAGAAATTCCATAAGTGAACTGGAGGCGGGGCCAGAGCATCGGTGAGTGGCTGCGCCAACACAGGATGTCTGCGGGGGACCATTAGAAGCCCCAGGTAAGTTCAACTCATTTTTCCCCGACCCCCTACAGTATCCCTTAAAGCGTAGCTCAGTCTCTGACTCATACAGAGCTTGGAGAGGGTGTGTATAGCTTCTGCCAATCACAATTACAAGCAGCACAGCACGTTCCACACATTCCAGTCTCAGCCGACAGAGCCAACAGAAGACAGAAGATTAGATCATATAACAGAGATAACACAGCCACTGTGCAACTAGAAAAGGCTGCAGTAAGCCAGAGCACATTAGAACAGGCATAGGAACTTATAGGATAGAAGAAATAAGGCTGAAAATTTTGTTACAGAGTCTCTTTAACACTATTAAGATCCTCCCACACTAAATCTGTTGCCTTCCATTGCAATGGACAATATCATCGCATCGCAATGTGATGGTATTCCTATGGTATATTTACAATGGGAGTTAAGCGGCAGATCCAGAGACAGACTAATGCTAGGTACACACCATACAATTTCCTGTTAGATAGATGATTCGATAGATAATTTCCGTCATGTTCGATCTTAATTTCAATCATTTTTCTGGTCGATTTCTCATAGAAGTGAATGGAAATCGATAAGAAAAGATCAGAAAATCGATCCAACAGAAAATTGAACAGAAAATTGTATGGTGTGTACCTAGTATTAGATGTAATGAGGCCCTGGGCAATGTAGTAGATTTGGCCCTCCCATGTGGTCTTTTTTGGGAAGCTGAAGACTGGAGAGAGGTCAGAGAAGGAGGCTGTTGGGCCCTTTGAAACCCACTAGGCCCCAGGCACCTGCCTAGGTTGGTGGATGATCATGCTCTGGGCATCCATGTAATGCTCAGCAAGCTGTGCATTTACCAGGCAATGGGGGCATTTATAGTTAGGGATGCTCAAATCGGCAACTTGGAAAACAAAAATTGAAAATCGGAAGTCTGCGGAAATTAATTTACCTCAATTCGGTTAATCTTTAATCTTAGCCCAATCACAGAACTCGGAAGCATTGGACCAATCAGAGAATGCTGAATTTGTCCGCAAAAAATCACATTACCATGGTACTTTTTGACCAATCACCAGATACCGTTTTTGCGATTTCTAAAAATTTATTTGCCATTTTTTGCATTCTCTGATGCAAAAAATGACAAAATAGAAGACTCCTTGGAAATCAGAAATTGAAAAATTGGAGAAACGGGAAATTAGAAGAATGTGATATCGGAAAATTGGCTTTGGTGGAAATCAGAATTTCCGTGGAATCGGAAATGGGCATTATAGGGATTATTTATAGTAACAGTAAAGCATAGTTTCATTGTACTGTATGCTTCACCGTATTGCTACACTGCACATCTAACGCATAATGCAATTTTTCCTGGGTCCCCTGACTTTACGGGCCTTGAAAAAGCTTTAAAGGGATATTGTAGGAGGGTCGGGGAAAATGAGTTGAGCTTACCCGGGGCTTCTAATGGTCCCCCGCAGACATCCTGTGCCCACGCAGCCACTCACCGATGCTCCGGCCCCGCCTCCGGTTCACTTCTGGAATTTCAGACTTTAAAGTCTGAAAATCACTGCGCCTGTGTTGTCGTGTCCTCGATCCCGCTGATGTCACCAGGAGTATACTGCGCAAGCCCAGTATAGTCTGTGCCTGCGCAGTACAGTCTTGGTGACAGCAGCGGGATCGAGGACATGGCAACGCAGGTGCAGTGGTTTTCAGACTTTAAAGTCTGAAATTCCAGAAGTGAACCGGAGGCGGGGCCATAGCATCAGTGAGTGGCAGCGTGGGCACAGGATGTCTGCGGGGGACCATTAGAAGCCCCGGGTAAGTTCAACTCATTTTCCCCCGACCCCCCCTACAGTGTCTCTTTAACTTCTGCAACCACTTAGCTACACCCTGACCATAAAGACAGAAAACAACCAGACGGAACAAACAAACAACAGTAAAGTATAGAAAAAAAGGTTAAAAAAAACCAGAACCACAAATAAGGAAGAAAATGGGGAATATTCATACATACGTCTATTACTGTCAATCAATTTGAAGAGCAAAACACATTTCTCATCTCCTCTGTCTACGTATAAACATTGTCAATCACAGCAGCACATCCTATAATCAGCTGGTAATTATGATCCCCGGAAGATGTGCGCTGACGAACAAATACAGGGCACTTTGTGTTCAGAATACCTGTCTGTCTTTACCCGTTGTCTGGACAAGATAACCAAAATAACACACCCTTCTGCTTTCTTTTTCATTGCAACTTAAAGATTCTTTCAAGATGATAATTAACTCAGATGTGGTCATATTGAAGAATAGCCCTAAATAGTCTTTGTATCCACTGATCAACCAAAACATTAAAGAGAAGCGTTATACAGTAGATACGTATTTTTGGAATATAAGACATACTTTTTGTCCCCCAAAATTGTCTTGTATTCTAAAGACGTGGCTGCATCTGCTCAGCCACTGATATGGAATCATACAATGTTTTATAGACAAATATTGCTAGACAGTCCCTATTCAGTGTGCAGCAGGCTCTTGTGTACAGTGCCCAGCCCCCTACCTCTCTACCCCCTCCCCAAGTGCTCTGTACTGTAGTGATGCTGGAGAAGTCTGCAGAGCCAGTTTTGCTCTATCAGAGATGGACAGAGTGAGTGTAATAAGCTGAGGCTGGAAGCACACATGTCTGTAGGTTTTCTGTATGTGTTTTCTGCACACATCGGGCTTGATTCACAAAGCGGTGCTAACTGTTAGCACGCCTGTGAAAACCCCCTTAGCACGTCAAAACAAGCTTATCACACATAAAACTTTACGCGCGCAAAACTTTATGCGCGTAAAACTTTACGCGCGTACTGCACAGAGCGCAGGGCGCTCCGCGTGAAGTGCCCATTAAAGCCTATGGGACTTAGCGCGCGTAAAACTTTGTGCGCGCAAAGTTAGCGCGCGATCTGATTGAGAAATCCGGTGCTAACCTACTTAGCACCCTGGTTAGCGTGTCTAAAGACTTTAGACGTGCTAAGTAGGTTAGCACCGCTTTGTGAATCAAGCCCATCGTGTGTCTGTATGTGTGAAAACGTGCACATTTTATCACAGAAGCCAATGTAATAGCTTCACTGCTGTCTGTTTTTATCTGCATGGGGAAAACACATTCAAGTGTGCACTAGCCAATTGGATAACATTGGTTCTCCGTTTACCTGAGCAGAAAGCAAAGAGGTGTGTGGGGGGGGGGGGGGGGGGGGCATCCAAACTTTCATAGGGGGCCCAGTGATTTCTATTTATTTGTAGTCAGTGTAGAAGGCAGTGTAGTCAGTGTAGATGGCAGTGTAGTCAGTGTAGATGGCAGTGTAGTCAGTGTAGATGGCAGTGTAGTCAGTTTAGATGGCAGAGTATTCAGTGTAGATGACAGTGTAGTCAGTGTAGTCAGTGTAGAAGGCAGTGTAGTCAGTGCAGATGGCAGTGTAGTCAGTGTAGATGTCAGTGTAGTCAGTGCAGATGGCAGTGTAGTCAGTGTAGATGTCAGTGTAGTCAGTGTAGATGGCAGTGTAGTGAGAGCAACAGAGAGGATGAGAAGTTTGAGAAGATACATTCATCCCCAGGTGTTAATTATCCTTCTTGATTTGTGTGATTTATACCCGCTTATACCTGCAGGTGAGCTGACCAGGTAAGTCTCAAGAATGACACGCCCTTTATGTATATTAAGACAATACACATTTTCTTAGTAGTAGTGAACATTCCAAACATCTTTTTATGGATGTGTTGATTTTTGTTTAAATATGTATGGTATTTAATAAACTCGGTTTATTCTTTAACGTTGAGTTTCAGAGAGACGTAGAATTTTGCATTGATCTCCATTATAGTCCTTCTGCTTTCATTGTTTTATTTTTTAAAAATATGCTGCTTTAGTCCAGAGGATCCTAAATGGCTTCCACCTCCCCACACCCACTCTGTAACACCCTTGTAGGGAAATGATAAGAACAACCAAAAAAGGGCAATTAGGACCCTGTGAATGATCTGAATCTAAAGATGTTTGGGAAAAAGGCACACGGGCCTCCAGTGTAGAAGTTGAGGGAGCAATTTAGGGGCGTCAGCATGATTTACATTTGTAAATGGACCGTTTGAAAAAAAAATTGAATACAAATAGAAACTATTAACCCTTGAACTGCCCCGGACATCTATAGGTCTTTTGTGTCATTGCATCTGTACATCTGTGTATTTGAGTACAAACTACTAAAGCGGACATCTGTTGGCATATTCTTGTGCCACGGACACCTAAAACACATTTATTATAAAGATTAGCTCAGTTCCAACTCTCTACTTTACTTGAAAAATGTGAGTGATTCTAAGATGATGCAGAATTATGCCAATGTTACTGCAAATCTATGCAGCTTGAGAGTGGACCAATCAAATGCTTTTACTTAAAGAGACTCTGTAACATCAAAAACCTCCCCTGGGGGTACTCACCTCGGGTGGGGGAAGCCTCCGGATCCTAATGAGGCTTCTCACGCCGTCCTCTGTCCCACGGGGGTCTTGCTGCAGCCCTCCGAACAGCCGGCGACAGACCCGACTGTAGATTCAATATTTACCTTTGCTGGCTCCAGCGGGGGCGCTGTGGCTGCTTTCGGCACGGAAATAGATGGAAATACCCGATCTCCGTCGGGTCCGCTCTACTGCGCAGGCGCCAGAAACTTGCGCCTGCGCAGTAGAGCAGACCCGACAGCGATCGGGTATTTCCGCCTACTTCGGAGCCGACAGCCGTCAGAGTGCCTGCGCAGGAGCCGGGAAGGTAAATATTGACGTCACCGCTGCACAGAGGGCTGCAGCGAGACCCCTGAGGGACGGAGGACAGCGTGGGAAGCCTCATTAGGATCCGGAGGCTTCCCCCACCCGAGGTGAGTACCCCCCAGGGGACGTTTTGTCGTTACAGTTCCTCTTTAAGATGTGTTTAGTCCATTGCATTTTCACAATAATAAAAATCATTCTGTATCATAATAGATAGCATAATTCTCGATAATTTTTAAATGTATTTGTACATCAATAACATCCCTACTGACTAATGTGGACTTTGACGAAGTATTGTTTGGACACCTGGTCACTGGGTGCAGGGTGAGCCAAATGACAGCTGAAATACTGTGCAGTGATAAATACTATTCCATCTCTGAGTTGTAGCAACTTGTAGGAAGAAGTCATTTGGTCTTGTTTTGCCGGATTCCCAAATTACCTGTGCATGGGGTGCGGACTGTAGCGTTACTGCTATAGCTGCACTGTCATCTGGAGCTAAACAGCCGGCGCAGTACACCCAGATAACCTGATTCGGACTTTGGTACATGTAGATTAGGGCAAGACATTTAATAAACACGATATAAACATCACTGGCACTGGAATGTCTAAAGGTTTTCTTAGTTTTCGTTCAATAAATCCGATTGTATTTCCCATTTTTTTCGATTTTTGGAGATTGGACATGTTGGAAATTTTTGACCAACTTTATCAAGAATTGTATGGTGTGTGGTGGATTGTCAATTACTTGATGTGCAGTTCCAATCAATTTTTTTCTGTGCTTTCAATTATTGTATTCATGATTGGGGAAAAAATGAACATAGGTGTGTGGTACATTGGTCAGATTTTTGAATTGTTACAATCAGTCAGAAAAACAGATTGCTATTCTTGAATTGAACATATATTTAAAACATTGTATAATGTGTGGACACCTTTAAGGTTAAAACATATAACTGATTCTACAAAAGTAAAATAAATCTGCATCCGTCCTCTAAAATATAAATTATAGATTGGATAGACCAATTACAAATCCAAATTGCAATTATCATTGAATGGCATACCCCTGAAATCATGAAAAATTACCTGGTCACAAAGAGATTTAAAAGTTTTAAAGCCTTACGAGCGAAGTGTTTAAAATGTCTTCTTTGCCTCAGTTAATACTTAGACATTCTGGTTCCCAGAATAAGGGCTGAATTACATATAAATATGTACATTTTTGGAATTTCCCTCATCTCTTTACATCTGACAGAAGCATCTTCTAAAATGCAAAAAAAGAAAGGTCTATTGAAATTTGCTAGTCTTCTGTTGAATAGACGTATGTCATAGACATTTTTACCCAGTATGAAGGCAGTTTGTGCGTTTGTTTGTGTTTTTGTTGTAGAATAGATTGATGAAAACTTTATGATTTACCCCCAAGTCAATATTGTTGAGGTCAAGGAGCATAAAATATAATTGAGGATTACAACTGAAAAAATGCTTTCATCAGAGAGTGTATTATTTTTTCAATAATAAAAAAAGAATACAAATAAATAACAAGCTTAGCAAAACTTTGGAAAGTGGACACATTCGTAGGTAAATCTATGGCGTTTGTAAATGTGGAAATAACAACTCACTGTAAAGAAATAACGCCTCCGTGGAACAAAAATGTGAAAATGCTTATTAAGATTCCGTGTCTTGGTAAGATCCATGAATCGCGGTCTTACCACAGGTAAAGCCTGAGGCACATAGCTGAACTAGTTTGTTCTCCAACTTCTCTTTTGGGATTCGAACTAGGTGAATTTTCAGCAGATTAAAAGATGTGTTTTTGAAAAGCTACAGGGGCAGTTGTGTTTACTCCTTTTGTCTTACTCCATCCACCAGCCTCAGTGTCCTCAAAGGGGGCAGAGTTGGATGTTTAATAGACAGAAAATAAATAAACCACAAACAAGCTAGAAAGCAAAATACAATATATAAACCTGGAAAGAAAAGTACATTTTTTTGTTTCAGATTTGTTCAGGGGACATGTGGTTTGACAAACAACATTATTTTTATGTACACTATGAAAGAAACTCGTAAGAACAGTAGACATTTCAATGTTCAATTTACTACTTCTATATTTCATCATCATCATCAAACGTATTAAGATGGCTGCAGCGTGAAGGTCCACAAAACCATGGGAGATCATACGTCATTCTGAAAACCCAGACTGGATTGTTCGAAAATAAGACAAAAGCAGAATCAGCAGCAGCAAGATGTAATGGTGCGCTACCTGGGCTGCTGCTTGTAATTAAAGTGCTTAATGTGAATTCCTGAACGGGATGTGAATGCCTGAACGGGAGGGCCGAGCACTGGTAGGAGGCCTCATGTTCCATAACTTGTACACTGCTGGAAGGTCTTAAGTTGGCCAGTCAAAATTACTTAGCACCCTGAGGAAGCGTCCAATGGTGACACGAAACATAGGTGGGCGGAGCTAGGAGGAAACCTAAGAGAAAAAGTTAATTGAATAGGGACCCATGTCACTTGTACCTCAGAGGGCTCACAATCTAATGCTCCTACCATAGTCATGTAATGCACAGTGAAGAATCATCCAAAGGCAATCATAGATAGTTGCCTAGGGCCTGTAGAGAGTTTACGGGCCCAAAGGATGCCAGCTCCCACCAAATCTTACAAAAAAAGCCAGGTAACCATCAGAGGTGGGCAAAATCTACTATCTTTCCTAGGGCCCCATTTCATCTCATTTCTGGCCATATGTCCCTACAATGGTTTAAAGGAAGTTTACTTACCAGTATATTCTCCATGCAGATTGTGTCGTGGATGGTAATAACACTTACTGGGACTCTTGACTGCAAGGCTAAAGAGCTATCCACTAGAAACAAGATATAGGGGATAGAGGTGCCCAGGAGTAATAAAATACTTTAAAAACAAATACAATGAAAGAAGGTGAGGTGGCTTACATCAAGGAAGACAAATTCACTTAATAGAAGAGTTTTTATTGCACTGGCACCGCGTTTCGTGGGTAAGTGGGCAGGTACCCATGAAAAGCGCTGCCAGTGCAATTTTAGCCAAACACACTGCGCTCCTCAAACACGTGACCCCCACTACAGAGGTTACACGGATCAACCCTGGAAAAAAATTCACAAGCCGCACATAGTGCTGAATAACGTCTGAGTAAGATGACCCTTGCCACCACACTTTTGCACTCCCCCAGGACGTGCCCACTAGTGTGGATCGAACAGTGTTCGCCACTGTTCATTATTCCCCAAATATCAGGGTGTTCGGGTTCGGCTCGAGCTCAGCGGAGCACCATGCGGTGCTCGGCTCTGCTGTTCAGGGGGGCTGGAGGGGGGGGGGGGGCTGGAGGGGACGCAGCATGAGGAGAAAGCCATGGCCACACTCGGCGGGGAGGGGGGACGGTATAACAGGAAGTTGCGTCAGACGCTAGAGCGAGGAGTACCCGTGGAACGCACGGAAGGTATGTATCTGTCCAATGCCCGCCGCTGCCCGCACATACTGTTTTAAGCTGGAGGGGAGCACAGAGGGGAGTGCCCCGAGGTGAGGGAGGGAGGGGACCGTCCCTGCCGACTATGGCCATGGCTTCCCCTCATGCTGCGTCCCCTCCAGCAGGCATGCTCGGTTCCCCTTTGGCTTCCATTAGGCTTGGTGTTCGGCCGAATATGCCGAACATCTGGATGATGTTCGGCCGAGCCAACCCGAGCCCGAACATCTGGGTGTTTGATCATCACTAGTGCCCACCAAATGGGAATAACAGCTGTACACCCCCCTCTGGGTATGGGCTCACCGTCACGATACTTGTGCTTTAGCTCATCAGTACTCAAAGTAATCCTCCTCCAATCTCTGTCTGGTCTCACAAAAGATAGAGGTCCAGCTTCAGGGTCTAATAAAAAATGTTTTTTATTATAGTAAAAAATACGTATAAAACAAATGAATGCAAATCGATCGATCAATAGATTTTAAAGAATGGATTTCTGATCGATTGATACCATAGAATCCATCAATCGTGCATGGGCCCCTTAAGGTAAAAGTGACAACAGGGCCAACCAGCACACTTGCAGTGCGGTTCGGCGGGGGTTTGTGGGTTCATGGAGGGTGAAGTCTAAGGTGCCAGGACATCTGTGCCTATAGGCTCCTGTGATGTAAATGCTAGCCTGTGAAAGAGCTCAAATGGTTTATTGACGTATTTTCAAGACATCTTAAACTCTGTGAGTTTAAGTGAGAAAACATCTGTTTTTTGTTTTTTTTTAGCTTTTATTAATTTAAGATTATGAATAAAGCACGGTAATAGAATATTTAAAGATTTTTGACTAATAGCCAATGCAATTTACTGCCAGGGTGGGAATACGGCTGAACAAACATTAGAATCTACCAGTAACTGGCGATGGTAATTAATTCTACTACAGGAATGAATTATTGATATAGGCAGCTGCTTAACATCTTAAGAGATGAACACTGGATATTGAGTAAAAGTTCGTAAACTCACACATCACAATCGCACAACCAGTCGAATAACGTCAGAAAAAGTGATCATATTTTAGATTGGGGCTGATGTTTGAAGACTTAAAGTGGAATATAACCCAGTATTTCTTCTTTGCTCTAAAAGATTATTTACAGCATATAATATACTAATACAGTGTTTTTTTTTTTTTTAGTAAAACAACATTTAAAGGGTTACATCACAGGACTGACGTTTTCTCCTGCAGGGGTTGCCACATCGGAACTGGTGATTAGATTATCTTCTGTATACATTCTCTACTTGTTACAATTAAGTAAACATTCTCTGGCTGTGCAGAAACTTATGCTAATGAGTCCTGAAGTGAAACACAGGTCAGAAATCACTGCTGGCTGCATTTAAAACAGAATTACAACAGTTATGAATAAAATGCACCAGCAGCTTTCAAAGTAAATAAACTGAACTTTGGGAAGTTAAAATTTATAAATAAATTATAAGATGTGTGCACAAAAGCAAATATGATAATTGTATGGGTTATAAAAAGTAGGAAAACACATTTTTGTTGAATATTTTGTCAGAGTTTTAAACCGCTTTAAGGGGGAAGATGGGGAAGAAAAGTTGTTTATTATTCCTTCCTGCAAAACCTTTTTTTTTCAAAAAATTGAGAAGCTAAGTAAATAGAAACAGAATGTCATGGTTTTTAAATCATGTAAATGCTATATTCAATTAAAAATGGTACAAAGACAACACAGTTAAAATGTTGAAACTGAGAGAATTTTTTTTTCAATATATGCGCTCTTTGATTTCCACAATAGATTAAACTGAAGTCATAGGCTATAACTGATTCACATTTGGGTGAGCAGACAAAAGAATAGGTGGTGGGAAGTGCTTCCCACTGGGGGGACACCTCTGCTTCTGTCTGCTCACTCTATAAATGTGAATCAGTTGTTGTCTGTGTCTGTTACTTTGATCTACTTGTGATTTGATCTACCTTGTTGACTGCCGGTTGCACAACTCACTTGAAATCTGTGACTGTGCTGAGTGCTGGTTGAATTCTTGCTCTATGATACATTTTACATTTAATGCTAGCAACTGGCCCAGTTTCACTTTTTGATCTAAGCGCTACCTAAATATTGTGTAGTACTAAGGGTTCAAAAATGGCCAGAAACAAATACAAAAATCAAAATCTGTTTCCCTTATTTCCCCTTTTTGTTACAGAATTTACTTCTATTTATTAAATCTGAGTGGATAGTTTAGAAAAAGCCTTATCAGTCTGCCGACAGCGCGTACACACGTGTTAGGGTGCGTACATACGCACTACTATAAGGAACGACGGGTCCGTCGGACTCTCCCGCTGGGCGGGCGTTCCAGCGAGACTGGTAACACTGTTTCTGAATGATCCGCTCAGCGGATTGCTCAGAAACAGCCTTATCAGTCTTCGGACAAACTGTACACACGCTCTACTATCGCTGGAACGCCCGCCCAGCGGGAGGATCCGACGGACCCGTCGTTCCTGCAAATAGAGCATGTGTATGCACCATTACTGTTGGCAGAACGTCCGCCCAGCAGGAGGGTCTGGCGGACCCATCGTTTTTAGAAGTATGGCGTGTGTATGCACCTTTATGCACAGTACTGTATTTGCTGTCCCATAGAAAGCTCACCTTCCCCCACACACTGGAGACATCAGAGATACACCTTATCAGCATAAAGCTATTCACCATCTAGGCTGCTCTGTGGCTCTCAGAAGGGGGCAGTCAGATAGGCACTGCACAGGGAGAGCTGGTATTATTCTTGTACCTCATGTGAGGGAGTTGGATTGTGTCTGTGGAAGGGAGAGTAGCTCAGGGGTCCTGTGGTTAGCCCAGGATAATCTCCCATGTGGCCAGGAACCAGAAGAGGACTTGCTGTAACTCGGAGGGTCCCGTGGCCCTGGACTGTTGTGTTCCTCGTTCAGCTGGTGTTGTGGACTTGTCCAATGGATACTGGATGTGGTGACTGGTGAGTAGGGATGCTCAAATCCGAATCCGGGTGAATCCGGATAGTTGCTATCCGGAATTCACCCAGAAACCTGTGCGGGGTGGGTGGGGGACTCAAGCTTACCTGTCTGACGTCTTCTTCGGTCCGTCCCTCGGCGCCTCCCACAATGCGTTCCACGCGGCGGTCACGTGACTACAAACACTTCCTCCTTCCGGGTTGAAGGAGGAAGTGTTTGTAGTCACGTGATCCGCGTGGACCGCATCTTGGGAGGCGCCGAGGGCCGGACCGAAAAAGACGTCAGACAGGTAAGCTTGACCCCCCCCCCCGCACACCCCGTACAGGTATCTGGGTGAAATCCGGATAGCAACTATCCGGGTTTTACCCAGATTTGGATTTGAGCATCTCTACTGGTGAGAACTGCACCGATTGGGACTGCTGGAATCTGTTGTGCACATTTTGGACTTCTGCTATTTGTGGAGATAGACTTTGGGACTTGTTGCAGGGATTACAGAAGAAAAAGCAAACAAACAAAAAAACAATAATAGTAATTACTAGGATTGAGCCATAAGTAAATTCCATGGTACATGTTTCGAAATTCAAGACTGACTACTGCTGTCAGAGAAAAAGTATTTTGATATGTAGGGAAGACAAAAAAGAAGTCTTTTCTAAAGCTCAGACAGATTTTCTACTATTTGGGTCAAGCATATTAAAATGCCACCAGTTTCCAGTGTTTGGGAGCCAGAAACACGGTTTGAATAGAAGCCTTTTGTTCCTTAGTTTCCTTAGTATTTTAACCACAGTTCTCAATTTCAAACCCCTGAACTTTTTTGATAACCTGCCCATTCCTCTTAATACCTATAAGCACTGTACCTTTATTATACCTCTTTGAAGGTAGGCACACAAAGACGTAGATAAGGTTTCTCATTTGTCATAGACACGGAACAATGTGTCTTAAGCCTTGCTATGAAAGGGGCTTAAATAAAGCCTTGTATTACAAAAGTTGGAGGGGGAAAAAAAAATCTATCTGATTTCAGCGTAATTGATTAAGAATATTTCGTTTCTACTCTGATTCTTTGATGAAAGGCATTTATTTCAGTCCTAATTTTTTTTAGCAATTTCCTGCTTACAAACTGATCCAGTCTGCTAATCCATGCCTTAGATAAATTTGATTGATTGCAAAGACAGTTTGAAGGTTGTCCCTTCAAAGGAAATACCTGATGCTTTGAAGTGGTCCATCTTTTTGTATCTTCTACTTCTTCTTCTTCTTGTATTTCTTTTTTACATTTACTGCACAATGGAGATGATTTTTGAATAGAACAAAAAAAAGTCTAAAAGTCTTAAGACTTGTTTTCAACTTGCAAGAAGTTTGTGCCACGAGCAACTTATTTTAATACTTCTATAAGTTAGGAAGGAAGGAAATGAATAATGGAATTCAATGTTCTGGCTAAAGGCGTTTTAATTTTGATGGATAATTTAACATTTATTGCATTGTAAGATACATTGTATGCCATGGTGTAGCTACATAGCCATGGGCCACAGTAACAATTGTGCCCGGCCATATCCACCCCAGCCAAAAACAAGTAATTCAAGCACTGGGAAAAAGTGCCCATGTTAATAGCCACGACTATTGGCTACAACTTGAAATTTTGGTGCTGGAGGCAATAAAACAGCTGGTTCCAGGACTGCCTACATTCACGTCCACTATTTATGGCCACAGTTTGTAAAGCAGCTGGCGCTGTGCCCACTACTTTATCAGGCGCCTCCGGTGCCCAAATATCCAGCCGTAATCACTGATTTTGGTTATTAACAAGGGCAATTATGGGAGCAACCAAACCTCCCAGGTGGCTTTTTAGTGGCAACTGGCTAATTGGTTTGGATATAATTTGTAATTGCTGTTGGGGAGGGTGGGGCTGTTAGGGTCAGTCATCATTTGGGAGGTTGGTTAGAGTTAAGGTGGCCACACACTGGTCGATTTGCCATCAGATTCGACCAACAGATAGATCCCTCTCTGATTGAATCTGAACAGAGACGGATCGTATGGCTGCCTTTACTGCAAACAGATTGTGATTCGATTTCAGCATGAAACCGATCACAATCTGTGGTGGTGCTGCCACTGCCCACCCACCCGCATACATTACCTGCTCCGCCGGCGCGTCTCCCCGCTGTCACCACTGTCTTCTTCTCCACTGGGCTCCAGGTTCCGGCTGGCTTCACTTCTTTCTGTCTGGGGAAGTTTAAACAGTAGAGGGTGCTCTACTGTTTAAACTTCCTGTCGGGCCAGGAAGAAGTGAAGCCTGCTGGACTCGGAGCCCAGCGCGGAAATGGAGCAGCGGTGACAGTGGGGATATGCCCCAGCCAGATCAGGTAATGTATTGCCGCTGTATTGCGTCAGTCGGTGGGCATTCGAATGCCGCTATCGACGCACTCCCGACCCACCGGTGATCGAGAAAATTCTTCTGCACGGAAGGCTCGATGGGAATCGATGGGAACGATTGATTTTGGACAGAAATTGATTGTTCTGTCAGCGTTTGCGCAATGATTTCACGTCAGATTCGATGTATAACTGCGGGAAAATCGTTAGATGTATGGGCCCCTTTAGACATTTTGCATTTGGGATCATATAGGGTCAGGCAACAGTAGAGGGAGGGCTCATTTGACAATAGGTTAGGGTTGGGCATACATATCAGCAAATGTTGCTGTAAGGGTATCAGTTAGAGAAAATTGCCAAGCACAATCTTATTGGCCTCTGACGAAACTGTTAAAGCGGATCTGAACTCAGAACTTCCTCTTTGTTCTAAAAGATAAGCAACAGTATAATAACTTTGAGGCTATATTCACAATGGGACGTTGCGGAGCTGCGTTGCTAAGTTACTATGCAGCTTATTACCGCACTGCAATGATCAGAGGTGTCACCAGGGTACAAGCAAGAAAAGCCCCTGCTTGGGGCCTCACTTTAGAGAGGGCCTGGCTGTCCCTGGTGGGCTGCCCTGTGCACCACAGCCTCCGGCCCCTTCTTCCACCCGGAGCTCGTAACTAACATGCCCTGATCCAGTCCGAATATCACCACTCTACTGCCACTGGCTTTGCATCCTGTCACCGCGGTTATTTCCATCCGTCGCCTCTCATGACGTCAGGAGTGATGGACAAAGTAACCATGGTGACTGGAGCTAAGTGGCCGTAGGAGAGCGGTAAGGCACTGGAGCCCCAATTCAGGGGGACTCAAATTATTTGCCGCTTGGTGCCACAAAAACCTTAGCAGCACCCCTGGCAATGATAATTCTATGGGACGTTCACAGTGCGATGTTAGCGTCACACTGTAACATGTAGCATTATGGTAACTCACTGCTTACAGTGCGGTACCTCTAAACGCGCATGTTACCAGGTATAGGGAAGCATACTCTTCATTGCCTGTATACTTTACTGTACCTACTGTATACGACGGTAACGCAGCGTTAATGTGTGTTACCACCTTTTTTTTTGCGTTGCGTTGTAATGCTGCGTTGTGACTTTAATGTCGCATTACAACCCACTGTGAATAAGCCCTTAAAGAAAAAAAAATCTTTGTTACAGCTTACAGAACTCCTGCAATACATCTGAAGTGTGTTTACTCTTTGCTTTAATGGTGCAGGCAAAGAGTTAACACCCTGTGTTTACATATTAGCTGCATCTGCCGAGGAATGCTAAATTTCTGTGCTGACATAGCTGAGAGATCAAATTACACTTGTGGTTCCTTCCAGATGAAAGGAGAATTAGGCAGGTTCTTCTCTCTAAAAAACACCGAATGCATTTCTTCTGTTTCCTTGTGTCCTGTGAAAGAGTTCAGATCCACTTTAAACAGTTGTTTTCCTTCCAGCTTCCTTTGCTGTGCTGTAACCAACACTCTTTATTTTTTTTATTTTATTTTTTAATGGGCGGGGGGTATAGTCTACATTATATGGATTCTGTGTCCAGCTACTTTTTCAATCTTTTGAATTCCATTGATCACAGTGGGCAAACAGGATGCAGGAGAGGAGAAAGAGATTGATGAGTAGCAGGGGTGTAACTAGAAATTGCAGGGCCCCCTTGCAGCAATTCTGAGTGGCCCCCCTCCCCCTCCTCCCCCCAGGCCCGGTCAGGTCCGTTTTTGGGGGCTGGAGGGGCCGCAGCATTAGAGGAGAGCTTGATAGCACGTTGGCGGGAAGGGGGGATGGTTCTCCCCCCTCCCTCACCTCGGGCTCTCCCCTCTGCGCTCCCCTCCAGCATTGAATAGTGTGTGTGTCTTGGCAGTGGCAGCGGCAGATACATACCTTCCTTGTGTTCCACTGATGTTTCTCTCTCTAGCTTCTGACGCAACTTCCTGTATAAACAGGAGGTAGCATCAGACACTAGAGAGAGAAACATCCATGCTGGAACGCAAGGAAGGTATGTGGATCTGCCGCTGCCAGCCACCTAGACACACACAGTATTCAATGCTGGAGGGGAGCGCAGGGGGGAGAGCCTGAGGTGAGGGTGGGGGAACCGTCCCCCCTCCCCACCGACATGCTACCAAGCTCTCCACTCATGCTGCGACCCCTCCAGCCCCCCAAAACTTTCCTGAGCGGGCGAGAGCAGGGACTGCCTCCCCTATTGTTATGCCCATGATGAGTAGACTACACAGGAGATAAGTATGACATTTGTATGTTTATTTTGACTGTTAATTTTCAGTTCAGGTTTACTTTAAAGAGAATCTGTACTCTAATATTCTTACAATAAAAAGCATACCATTCTATTCATTATTTTCTCATGTGCCCCTCTGTGCTGTTTCTGCCACTCTCTGCTGCAATCCTGGCTTGTAATTAACAGTTTTAGGCAGTGTTTACAAACAAACTAACCAGCTTCTAATAGGCTCAGCTAAGCATAGTGTGTGAGTCATTCAGAGTGTGCAGGGGGCCTGCAGAGGGTGTGTATCACTTCTACCAATCACAAGCAGCCCTGCACATTCCACACAATCAAGCCTTAGCCCGACAAACAGGACAGAGGAAAGATACATTGATTTATTACAGAGACAGTGTAGTTAGGAAAGACTGCAGTAAGCCAGAGCAGATTAGAACAGGCATAGGAACTTATAGGATAGAAGAACTAAGGCTGAAAAATTTGTTACAGAGTCTCTTTAAGACATTGAAGATATTTTTAACTCTCTTGATTTTATGATTTGTTTTGTGTTTTAAGTTTTTGCTTTGTTTTTTTTTTTGTTTTGTTTTTTTGTTTAAAGTACTTGTTGTCATCCCATCTACATGCCATTTAGCACTCTATTCCCCTCAAAGCTGAAGATTTCCATTGAGAACACATTGCAGCCTGTTACATATTCCTCAGTCACTGATTCAGCAATCAGCTTCAAACTGTCAAGGCAAACTTCTGACACCTTATATTTAGCACATTAATTCAGCCGTATCTCCTCCTCCACTGTCACACACTGTCATATTATATAAAGCTTACTGATCCAACACTGCTTTTTCCTCCGCTCTCTGAAATACTAGACATTCTCACCCAAAACAAAACTTATTGATGCAACACCAGATTCACCTTCACTGACTAAGCATACTCTGACATCTTGTGTACAGTTTGCTGTTCTGAGTGATTTAATAGCTCCACAATCTGACAATCTGGGGCTCACTGATCCAGTGCTGCTTCCTCCTCCAGTATCTGACAAGAAACACTGTTAACTTCAAGCTTACTGATCCGGTGCTGCTTCCTCCTCCAGTATCTGACAAGACACACACTGTCACCCTATATACAGCTTACTGATCTAGCACTGACTCATCCTCTGTTGTCTAACAACATGCATACCGTCACCTTATATACAGCTCACTTACCCAGCACTGCTTCCTCCTCCAGTATCAGATAAGACACACTGTCAATTTATATACAGCTCACTGATCCAGTGCTGCTTCCTCCTTCAGGATCTGACACACACTGTCCCCTTATATACAGCTCACTGATCCAGTGCTGCTTCCTCCTTCAGGATCTGATAAGACACACTGTCAACTTATATACATCTTACTGATCCAGTGCTGCTTCCTTCTCCGGTATCTGACAAGACACACACTGTCACCTTTTATACAGCTTACTGATCCAGTACTGCTCCCTCCTCCAGTATCTGACAAGACACACCCTGTCACCTCATATACATCTTACTGATCCAGTACTGCTTCCTCCTCCACTATCTGATAGGACACACACTGTCACCTTATATACATCTTACTGATCCAGTGCTGCTTCCTTCTCCAGTATCAGACAAGACACACTGTCACCTTATATACATCTTACTGATCCAGTGCTGCTTCCTCCTCCACTATCTGACAAGACGCACACTGTCACCTTATATACATCTTACTGATCCAGTACTGCTTCCTCCACCACTATCTAATAGGACACACACTGTCACCTTATATACATCTTACTAAACCAGTGCTGCTTCCTCCTCCACTATCTGACAAGACGCACACTGTCACCTTATATACAGCTTACTGATCCAGTACTGCTTCCTCCTCCACTATCTGACAGGACACACACTGTCACCTTATATACAGCTTACTGATGCAGCGCTGCTTCCTCCTCCAGTATCTGACAAGACACACACTGTCACCTTATATACAAAGAAGAAGACAAATAACATTTATATTGCGCTTTTCTCCTGGCGGACTCAAAGCGCCAGAGCTGCAGCCAATAGGATGTGCTCTATAGGCAGTAACAGTGTTAGGGAGACTTGCCCAAGGTCTGGCTTACTGAACAGGCAGAGCCAAGATTTGAACCCTGGTCTCCTGTGTCAGAGACAGAGTCCTTAACCATTACACTATCTAGCCACCATATGCAGCTTACTGATCCAGCACTGCTCCATGTACAGTGGTGCTCAGCAAGATTTCGGATATCTGAACTACCCACATAATCCAAACTTTTTCCACTATCCAAACTTTGAATAGCAATTCGAATACTTTTTAAAATCCCAATAGACTATCCAAGCAAACTCGGAATTCCCATCTGAAATCTGAAATCCGGGCGGATAGTTAGTTCAGCTATCCGAGCAGAAGTCAAAATCACCTTCAATGGCAAAAATCCGAGAGAGAGAGAGAGAGAGAGAGAGAGAGAGACCACCGAAAAAGGGATTTTTGCCATTTTGTAATGAATAGTGGAGATGCCGCCGCGCGGTCCGGCGGCGGGGAGGCTGTCTCCGCATTCAGACCGGCGGTTTCCGCACAGCAGCATGCGTCTGGTTTGCCTGGGCCTTCTAGTGCACACAGATGGAGAGCTACGCGCGCGCGCTAGAAGGAAGTCCCTTTATGCCAGCAGGAGAGGTATCAGCTGATCAGGACAATCAGCTGATTCCAGCGGAACTACCGATTGGCTGAGTGGCTGGGGGTGGCGCTGAGGAGCGATGGAGTATATATAGATCTTGCTGGTCAGTTGCTGGTTGTCTGCCGTTGCGAATACTTGCGTGTGAGCACTCAGACCTCAGTCAGATCCCACAGTGTGTTAGAACCAGGTGGACCTGGGAATTCACACTTAGCCAGATTACGCTCTTCTTATTACTGTGTTATACTTTAGACCAGTTCCGGGGTGTTGAGACCAAGGACCTCACACCCAAACTTAGGATTACTGTGTCATTGCTGTGTTATACTTTAGACCAGTTCTGGGGTGTTGAGATCAAGGACCTCACACCCAAGTTTAGGATTACTGTGTCATTGCTGTGTTATTCTTTAGACTAGTTCCTGGGTGTCAAGACCAAGGACCTCACAACCCAGACTAGGATTGTGCTTTATATCTGTTATGACCATTTGCTCTGTCGACCTCTCTCTTGCTTTCTGATTTGGTACCTCTGCCTATCTGCCTACCAGTTGCCAAACCTTGCCTGTACCCGGTTACCGAATCAGCCTTCTGTCTTTGTACCTTATCTGCTCGTGTGTTGCCGACCTGGCCTGCCCGACCCTCCTGGCTGTCACTTATCCTCCGAGTGTTCAGTCTGTCTGTACTACCTGTGACACTATTCCACCAAGTGTCAGTTAGCTGCAAGGACTCCTGCTCCTCAAAGAGTCCTGCCTGCATTGCAACCAGTGGCCTCTACTCCATAGGAGTCCCCTGGCTGCAGTACAGTCTGATTACCAGTTTACCAGGGAATCATTGGCTGCCAGATTATCTCTATCCCCTCTCTTAGGAGATAGTCCCTGCACAGCCGAGGGCCACCTGCCCCTCAGGTGGTCTCTGGCCGAGTTATCTGTGTCTCCCGCCTCACGGGAGATAGCCTACAGTTGCACCAAACACTTACACTTCATTAGGTGTCCAGAGGTTAGTCATACTTGTATTATTGGTGATTCTGCAGATCATCCATAATCAGGTATACATCTGTAATGTTGATGATTCTGCAGATCATCAATAATCAGATTCTCTCTGTATGCTGACACCAATCGTTACACATTTAAAGATACTTTTGGAAGCATTTTAAGCCATGTTCAGGTCACTTCCAGTTTTCTATCCGGATATCCGAATCCGGCCGGATATTGGGTTCAGATATCCGATTTTACTCGTATACTAAAAAGTTCGGATTCGGATATCCGATTCAGGTCCGGATATCTGGGTATCCGGATCTGAATCAATTCGGATTTTAAAAAGGGGTATCCGAGCACCCCTGTCCATGTATACTGGCTCTACATATTCTGGCACTCTTATTGGCCTGAGGAAGCGGGCTTAAACCTGTGAAACGCGTTGCCTGTGCAAAAATAAAATTCTCTTTTTTCCTATGAAAATGTCCTTATTGAGGTAAGCCACCTCATTTATCATTCTTACTGTTGTTTTTAACTCCGTTTTATAACCCAACTAGCTGATTGCCCGGCGTTGCCCGGGTATGTATTTGGCTGGTGTTGGCTCTGCCTACTTTTTCTAACCCTAACACACAATTACTCACTGACCAAGTTTGTGTGCTTTGCATTGTTTGGCATCAATAATTTGCATTGAAATGAAACAAATCTAATTGGCTGTGTGTGGCTCCACCCCCTTTTCTGAATTTGAACCCCAGTCACCCAATAGCCAACTGTACCAGGTTTGAGGCCTGTGCCATTAACAGTGCAAGAATCATAGCAATTAAATATTCCCCTTGAAAAGCAATAGGTGAAGTTTGATTCACTTTTGTAGGCTCCACCCAATTTTCTGAATATTAATCCCAGTCACCCAGTGACCAACTGTGCAACGTTTAAAAACCCTGCCGTTAACAGAATTGCTCCAGTTTACATTTTCCCAGAGAAATTTGTATTTGTCTCCAGCCACTGACTACCCGGCGTTGCCTGTGTATGTATTTGACTTTATAACCCTAACACACAAACACTCAATGACCAAGTTTGTGAGCTTTGGAGTCCTTGGCATCAATAATTTGTATATTCCCATAGAAATTAAACAAATCAGATAGGCTGTTTGTGGCTCCACCCCTCTCCAGCATTTGAACCCCAGTCACCCAATGACCAACTGTAGCAGGTTTGAGGCATCTGCTATTAACAGTGTAAAAATGGCAGCAATTTAAATATTCCACTTGAAAATCAACAGGTGAATTTTGATTGGCTATTATAGACTCCACCCACTTCCCTGAATATTAATCTCAGTCACTCAGTGACCATCAGGGCAAAGATTGGGAACCCTGAAATAAACAGTGTAAAAATGGCTACAGTTTACACTTTCCCAGTGAAATTTGTTTTTGGCTCCGCCCACTTTTTGTAACCTGGACACAAAGTCACTACTCAATGCCCAAGTTTGTGAGTTTTGGGGTCCTTGGCATCAATAATTTGTATTTCATATTGTATGAAATAAAACAAATCTGATTCACTGTTTGTGGCTCTGTCCCTTTTCTGAATTTGAACCTCAGTGACCCAATGACCAACTGTACCAGGTTTGAGGTTTGTGCCATTAACAGTGGAAGAATGGCAGCAAATTTAATATTCTCCTTGAAAAGTGACATGTGATTTTTGATTGGCATTTTTAGGCTCCACCCACTTTTCTGAATATTAATCCCAGTCACCCAGTAACCAGCTATGCTAAGTTTGAGAACCCTGCCATTAACAGTGAAGAAGGGCTGCAGTTTACAATTTCCCAGAAAAATCTGTTTTTAACTCAACCCACTTTTTGTAACCTTGACACACAGTCACTACTCAATGACCAAGTTTGTGAGCTTTTGGGTTCCTGGCATCAAAATTGTGCTAATGGAAGCAGTTTATCCAGCAAAGAAATCTGGCTGTTTTTGGCTCCGCCCCTTTACTGAATTTGAACCCCAAACACTTAACGACCGACTGTAGCAGGTTTGAGGCCTCTGCCATTAACAGTGTGAGAATGGCTGCAGTTTCAATATTCCCCTTGAAAATCAATAGGTGAATTTTGATTGGCTCTTGCAGGCTCCACCTACTTTTCCAAATATTAATTCTAGTCACCCAGTGACCAACTGTGTGAAGTTTGAGAACCTTGCCATTAACAGTGTAAGAAAAGCTGCAGTGCACATTTCCCCATGTAAAAAGTTAGTTGTTTTTGGCTCCGCCCACTATTTCTAATCTTGACATACAGTCACTTAATGACCAAGTTTATGAGCTTTGGGGTGTTTGGCATCAATAAGTTGCATTTTACCATTGAAATTAAACAAATCTGATTGGCTGTTTTTGGCTCACTACCTTCAGAATTTAAACCACAGTCTCCCAGTGACTGACTGTAGCAGATGTTAGGCCTCTGCCATTAAGAGTGCATGAATGGCAGCAATGTAAATATTCCCCTTGAAAATCAAAAGGTGAATTTTGATTGGCTGCTGTAGGCTCCACCCACTTTTCTGAATATTAGTCCCAGTCACCCAGTGGCCAACTGTGTGAGAACCCTGCCAATAACAGAATGGCTGAAATCAATCTAACAAATCTGATTGGCTGTTTGTGGCTCCACCCCTTTAGTGAATTTGCACCCCAGTCACCCAATGACTGACTGTATCAGGTTTGAGGCCTCTGCCACTAACAGTGTAAGAATGGTAGCAATGTGAATATTCCACTTGAAAATCAATAGGTACATTTTGATCGGCTGTTGTAGGCTCCACCCACATTTCTGAATATTCATCCCAGTCACCCAGTGTCCAATTGTGTAAAGTTTGGGAACCCTGCAATGTAAAAAAATGACGTTGTTGGCACAGCCCACTTTTTCTAACCTTGACATAAAGTCACTCAATCATAAAGTTTTTTAGCTTTGGGGTCCTTGGTATCAATACTTTGTATATTCCCATTGAAAAATAAACAAATCTGGCTGTTTGTGGCTCCGCCCCTTCCTGAATTTGGACCCTAGTCACCCAGTGACCAACTGTACCAGGTTTGAGACATCTGCTATTACCAGTATAAGAGAATGGTAGCAGATGAAACATTCCCTTTGAAAATCAAAAGGTGAATTGTTATTGGCTGTTGTAGGCTCCACCCACCTTCCAAAATCCTAATCTGTCACCCAATGACCAACTGTGCAAAGTTTGAGAACCCTGCCATTAACGGTGTGAGAATGGCTGCAGTTTATATTTTCCAGTGAAATTTGTTTTAGCTCCGCCCACTTTTTGTAACCTTGACACACAGTCACCCAGTGACCAAGTGTGTGAGCTTTCAGGTTCCTGGCATCAAAAATGTGTGATTAGAAGCAGTTTATCCACCAAGGAAATCTGATTGGCTGTATGTGGCCCTGTCCCTTTAGTGAATTTGGACCCCAGTCACCCAATGGCCAACTGTAGCAAGTTTGAAGTCTCTGCCATTAAAAGTGTAAGAATAGCAGCAGTTTAAATATTCCCCTTGAAAATCAATAGGTGAATTTTGATTGGCTGTTGTAGGCTCCACCCATTTTCTTGAATCTTAATTGCATTCACCCAGTGACCAAGTGTGGCAAGTTTGAGAACCCTGCGATTAACAGTATAAGAATGGCTGCAGTTTACATTTTCCAATTTAAAATGAACGGCTGAAATTTGATTTGCTGTTTTATGCTCCGCCCACTTTTCCTGGATTTGCAACCTCGGTCACCAAGTGACCAACTGTGCCAAGTGTGGGGACTCTGGCTTGATTACTGTGAGAATGGCAGCCTTTTACATTTTTTCCATTGACTTGAATGGGTGGAATCTGATTTGCTGTTTGTAGCTCCGCCAGGTGTGCAGGGGGGACGCGAGACCCCCAGAACATATCATCCCAGGTAGTAAGGGATCTGTGTACCAAGTTTCGTTCAAATCGGTCAAGCCGTTTTTGCGTGATCGCGGCACATACACACACACATACACACATACATACATCCAATTTTATATATATATATATATATTGGTGCTTCTTTACTGTCATTGAACATATGGAGCAATTTTGGCGGCAATAGCATGCATGGGGCTTTGCAATTCACCGCTACAGTTGGAACAAAATTATGCAGAAAAAAAAATCATAAATTATGAATGATTACTATTACAGACAAAATGAATTATAATTTTTCCTAAATGTTGTTTCATTTCACAACGTAATTGCGAATTTTAATGCAAAATTATTTCCATGCGAAATTTGTGCTCATTACTAGTTTGTGTGCAGCTTTTATCTTTATGTCAATCTTGAAAATATATTTATAGTAACTTAATTGTTTTTTTTAAAGGGTTTTTTATGCTGTTCCTTTTTGTAAGCAAAATTAACATCACTTACTATAAACATGGTGGATTAATTAGCCTTTTTTTTCTTTTTTTTAAATAGTAAGCATTGTATTGTATACACTAACAGATGTTTACATCCAGATTTTAATTTGTAATGCATTTTAGTATGCAGAAATAGATATTTTGCTCTATGCAGCCAAGTAAAAAAAAAAAAAAACATCTGAAACTACAAAGCTGTTCCATTGACAAATTCTTTGGCACGGGCAGTTAGTACACCTCTGTGCGTTCACACGATAGATCCATAAGAAACCATTTAATGGGCCTCTCTCTCGAGGGCTATTTTGGAACAATGAATTCTCAGATATCCATTAACCTGAAGTTAACAGTGGCCTTATTTGTCTGTGATATTTTTCATGCTAAGGGAATCAATGTCTGAGATTGTAAAAAAAAAAAGAAAAGTGAAAAAAGCACAAAAATAAAGCTAAGAGGTAAAATAATTACATGAAAAAGTATATTATGACAAACAGCGGAGATGGATGTGCCTGGCAGATGATCTATTCAACTGAAATGAAAAGACTTTCAATACGTATACATTACATAAGGTGTTTCAGTACCTGCTTTTTTTTTCAGTTTAAACACTGGTTCATCTGAGGCTACATACACAAAAGTGCCTCATGGGAGGGCTTAGAAAGTCCTCCAAACTTCTGTCAAGTGTTCCCAGACCTCAGTTTCTGAAGTGCCCATAGGCCCATGGGCTCAAAGTGCCCATCTACCATCCTAGGACTGAAATGTATCCATAATGGTTTTCTAAAGCATAACTCCTTCAAAATGTAATAAAAAAAATATATATATACCATTGTGGACAGAAAACATCAAGTAATGATAGCCAAGGCCTGGGAACAGAAGAGAACCTAAATATTCCAACAAACCTCTAGCAGACAATCGGAAGGACTATTAAAAAGGTAACTTACTGAATGTAGTTTGATGATTAAAATTGATTATACTTTACAGTATTCATTTATAAATTACAGTATTTTTTGGCATATAAGACACCTTGTTTTTTTCCCCAAGACAATGAGGAGAAAAAGTCACTGCATATTATATGCTAAATACAGGGAGTCCCTCACTTAGGAAACTCCTGCAAATACAAAGTGCCAGTTCCAATATTGCCAATACACCAGGTTTCAATACACCAGGTTTCCAAGCCAGCATGGAAACCTGGTGTGCTTTGGACTACATCATCATAAAAAAAGCAACCACTATCTGACACATTTTTAACTGAAAGCTCTTTATCATTCCTGATTGCTAAAATCTTAGTGAAACAGCAGTTCATGAGCGTATACATGTAATCTAGGTTGTTCTGCTAAGTTCTTACATGTGTGGCTACAACCTCACAAACATAATTTTAGTTCCCTGACCATTTAGCAATCCTCACTAAACTACACTGTAACTCAGCAGGCAGTTATTTTTCCAGAAATCAAGGTCAGGTTATTGGATTACGACGGTTCTTAACTGTTCTGCATTAGAGATGGTCCGAACTGTTCGCCATACAGTATTCTGCGACCTTCCACTGTTTGCATTTGTGGCGAACAGCAAACATTTGGCTTGTTCGACCTCACAGTCATCAGACACATGGCAACCAATCAGCTCAGGCCCAGATTTACCTCACAGGAGCCTATAGGCACAGATTTCCTGGCACCTTAGACTCTGCCCTCCATGAATCTACAAACCACCGCTGATCTTACTGCACCGCAAATGTGCTGACTGGCCCAGCTGTCACTTCTCCCTCACTTCCCTTGCCCCATAGATAGCTACAGGTGTCCCTTAGAATTAGGTAGACAGACAGAAGTACCCTCAATAATAAGTAGCTAGTGGTGCACCTAAGTATTTAGCTAGCGGAACCCTCAGTATTATGTAGCTAGAGGTCCCCCTGACTGAAGGGAGATCTCATCAGTGCAATGCAGAGAGCAGAGTAAGTAACCTCTCATTTACATTCTCATCAGGACTCTGCATAGGGAAGGAGGGAGGGAGGCAGAGTGGAGTAAGCCGCCTTTCCATCATCAGGCACCTGTAGGCACGTGCCTACAGTGCCTTGTGGTAAATCTAGCCCTGAATCAGCTAGCACCCTCTACTGGACCCCCCACCCCCTATCACAAAGCAGTTGCGGGGGCCATATTGGAATCATTCTCTGCTGGCTGCTGACTGTTAGTGAGAGCAGGGTCAGACTTGCTGCAGATAGGTAGGGAAAGCATTAGCTAGGCCTGTGTTCTTGTTCCTCACTTGTTGTGAAAGCACTCCAAACAGCCCTTTTGAGGGCTAGCACATTGGTCTCCTGTGTTTTTTGTGTGTGACGCTCCACGGCCCTCTGACACCCCGAGCAGTGTGCAGTGCACACTACTGCCTCATTAAGTTACAGGCAGAGAGTACCACTCAAGTGCATTATTATTTTACTGTATACTGATAGTACTATTACATTTCTCTGTGTGAGACACTCCACAGCCCACTGACACCCAGAGCTGTGCATAATGTGATTTCTGCCCTTTAGAGATTAAAACCCGACTTTGCGTCAACTCTGTAAATTTTGATCGTACTTTTGGCATGGATCCCCCTCCGGCATGCCAAAGTCAAGGTCTTATACCCCCTGAAACAACTTTTCCATAACCTTTGTGGCCAGAAACAGTCTTTGTAGGTTTTAAAATTCGCCTGCCCATTGAAGTCTATGGCGGCTTGACAAGTTTCCATACATTTTTTTCAATGTGTGCTAACCGAAAATTTGACGTTTGCGACATCTCTATTCTGCTTTGTCCTCTACACCTGGAGAACCTTTGAAAGTTGTTTAAAGCACATTTAAGCAGTTGGAAATCAGCCAAAAAATGTTGCTATCCAAATCCAGAGTTGTTCAAAAGTAAATTATTTATCCACACATATACAAATACAGAATATATACTGTCTTTCCACAAAAGGACACACACTCTCCAATATTTCATTGGACTGCCCTTTGCTTTGATTATGGCACACATTCACTCTGACGTCATTTCAATAAGCTCCTGCAATGCTACAACATGTATTTCCATCCAGAGTTGCATTACATTTTTACCAAGATGAGAGATGATGATTGGAACATCCCAAAGATTCTCAATAGGCTTAAGGTCTGGACTCTGTAGTGGCCAATCTATCAGTTTCACAATTTGAGTGCCGATGAATCCTGGCACTGTCATCTTAGAATATGCCTGTGCCATCAGGGAAGAAGAAATTCAATGATGGAATAACCTGGTTATCCATCCAGTACATTCACGTATCTGACCACATTCTTTGAGCACATATCATAATCATCCATGGAGTATCAATTAGTGAGAAAATCAATTTTAAACTCTTAACCCTAACCTACAAAGCTCTCCACAATCTCTCTCCCCTATACATTTCCTCACTTGTTACCAGATACCAAATCAACCGCAATCTCAGATCTGCACATGACTGAGCTTCTTTTGTCTCAAATCACCTTCTTTTACCTCAATTCATGTATACAAGACTTTTCACGTGCTTCAAACCTCCTCTGGAATGCCCTTCCACAGCACATCCATCACTCTCCAACCTTTGAAATCTTTAAACGCTCAATGAAAACTCACTTTTTCCAACACGCGTACAGTGCTGCCCATGATTATTCATACCCCTGGCATATTTTGACTTAAAGTTACTTTTATTCAACTAGCAAGTAATTTTTTTTAATGGAAAATGACATAGGTTGCTCCCAAATATAATAAGAGTATGTACAAGAGGCATTATTGTGGAAAAAAAACAAACAAACACATTTCTCAGCTTTTATTTACATTGAGCAAAAAGTGTCCTGTCCAAAATTATCAATACCCTTCTCAATAACCAATACAAAAAACCTTTATTGGCTGTTACAGCAATCAAACACTTCCTATAATTGCAGACCAACTTTTTGTATGTCTCCACAGGTATTTTGCACATACACCTGTAGCATTGAGCTCCAAATCTTTTAGATTGGAGGGTCTTCTTGCCATCACTCTGAACTTTAGCTCTCTCCACAGATTATCAATTGGATTCAAATCGGGACTGGTGGCTGGGCCACTCCAAAACAATAATGTTGTTGTCTGCTACGCATTTCATCACCACTTTTGATTTGTGTTTTGGGTCATTGTCATGCTGAAATGTCCACTGGTGCCCAAGGTCAAGTTTCTCTGCAGACTGCCTGATGTTGATGTTGAGAATCCTCATGTATTGCTCTTTTTTCATGGTGCCGGTTACTGTGATTAAGTTCCCTGGTCCATTGGCTGAAAACACCCCCAAAGCATTAGGTTCCCACCACCATGTTTTGCAGTGGGGGATGGTGTTCTTTTAGTTGAAGGCTTCTCCCTTTTTAAGACAAATGAAGGAAACACCAATCTGTCCAACCAATTCAATTTTTGTTTCACATGACCACAACACAGAAGACCAGAAGTCTTCTTCTTTGTCCAGGTGAGCATTTGCAAAGGCCAATTAAGCTTTTGTGTGCCTTATCTGTAGAAGTGGCATCCTCCTTGGTCTGCATCTGCTGAGCCCAGCAGTGTGCAGTGTCCGTTGGATTGTCTGCCTTGAGATATTGCCACCAGCAGAGCCCAGATTTTTTTTTGACTTCTCTCACTATCCTCCTGGCCAGCACAGGTGTCATTTTTGGCTTCTGACCACATCCCCTGAGATTTTCCACAGTGTGGAACATCTTGTATTTTTTAATAACACTTTGCACTGTAGCCACTGGAACTTGAAAACACTTAGAAATGGCCTTGTAGCACGTTCCTGACTTGTGCAGCCACAGGTCCTCTCTGAGCTCCTTTGTCCTTGACTGTCCCCAAACCAACTGTGGAGAGCTGCTGTTTTTCACCTGTTAAGTTGATTAAAACAGCTGTTCCCAATGAATCAGGGTAATTAGGATGCTTTAGAACAGCTTGGACAATTTGGAATGGTATAGAACTTTGGATTTTCCCACAGACTGTGACAGTATATGAAGGTATGAATCATTTTGCACTGGACATTATTTTCTCAAATGTAAATAAAAGCTGAGATTTTTTTTCCACAATAATGCCTCTTGTACATTGTCTTATTATCTTTTGGGAGACACCTATGTCATTTCCCGTCAAATAAAAAAAAAATACTTACTGTCTGAATAAAAGTAACTTTAAGTCAAAATTTGCCAGGGGTATGAATAATTATGTTCAGCACTGTATGCTCTAACTTAGGCCATCCCCCCTTTGACCTCTTGCCAAGTTGTATTCCTTACTAGATGACCTAAACACACACTGCCTGTATGTATACTGCATACTTCCCCACCTCTTGTTTCTCCCCATTCCTTTAGGTTGTAAGCTCCCAAAAACAGGTCTCACTCATAGTTGTGTGTCTTTGAATTTGTTTTTCATTTCGAAGCTTGCACTCTGTTAAACATTTTATTCATTGTGTTACATTGTCATTGTATTCACAATTTTTTGTACCAGTGTCCATATTTGATGTATATCATTGTTTGTACTATTATGTACCCCATGTTTGTTTTCTTACTTTGTACAGCGCCACTTTATGTAACATATACATGGAACAAATAAGCACCTTCGTGTATCTTTGCATCATGTCAGCCTTTTATAAATATATAGAAAACTATTTAAAAATGACCTGAAATATTTTACACACAGAACAGCACCCGAGTACGGTCAGTTTAAATCCTTCTATGGGCCTTATTAAAGCGGATGTTTTCAGAAAATGCATTAGGATCTGTCAATTTTTTTTTCTACAGAATGTCTGGAAAACAAATAGAAAAGCAGGAAGGCGATGAAAATAGACAGGCCTTGCTCAATATCTTTGCTCTTTTTTATTGCCTTTATTTCAGTGCTTAATGAAGACCCAAGGGTCTTCCTAGTATTGAACAGTACATTCACGAGATAATGCTTGACCCCTGGATTAAGTCGCATTTACATTCCTCCCTTCACAGCTGTAAACACCTGAAAAAAAAAAAGAATTCTCTGTTGCCAAAATGCCACCTTAGATGTCAGCTATGATTCCTTGTCCTTCATTTCGAAAGACTTCTCCTTGAATTTATCACTTACATAAAGTGTATCTGAAAGTTACAAAAACTTATGAAAGACGGAAGTGTATCTGTAGAGAATTGAAAAGTTTCCTTCAAAAAAATGATCATGTGCAAGGAAAAATAAAGATAGGGAGAAATTCTGACTGGTCCAAATGTATTTTCCTGGCCAGGGGACCTTGGTGGGTGAGACATTTTTGACTGTATTTGCATTCTTTAAGTTTAAGTTCAGTTCTGCCAGATTAATCCACAATTTTGGAGTTAATTTAGCAGCCGAGTTTTAATTTCACGAAAGGGATGAAAGATTTCTATTTACGCCCATTGGTGCAAGTTTTCCATCCATTTGTACCAGTTTTCCATCAGTTTTATCAACAATTTTTCCATTAATTTGTCCATCACAAAGA
Organism: Hyperolius riggenbachi; assembly: GCF_040937935.1. Classification (NCBI taxonomy): domain Eukaryota; kingdom Metazoa; phylum Chordata; class Amphibia; order Anura; family Hyperoliidae; genus Hyperolius; species Hyperolius riggenbachi. The sequence continues at coordinate 427,924,723 of NC_090650.1, forward strand.
GCCAAAAATGTAATGAATTGCATATGTCAGTAGTTAAAGTCCCCCCCCCTGAATTAAACCAGAATGTCAGTAATATTTTGATTTTTTTTTTCAGTTCAGCTCGAATAATGAATATTAGGAATGAAGTCAAAGGTCGCCTTCATTTGAAGATTTTGGGATGAAGTCAAGGGTGGCCTTCATTTGAAGATCAACCCTAATGGGAAGTTGTAGCACATGAGCACAAGAAGAGACGTTACATGTAAAGTGTACAGCTAGGAGCAGACCCTGGATAGACACAACCACAAATACATTTTTACAATTATTATAGGTGACAGTTTACCTCCAATTAGAGTACAAGTATGGTGCAGGACTCTGCTGAATATAGATGGTTTAACCACCTTTATTCTGTGTCCAAAATGTGCACCTCTTGACAAAAAAAGTGTCCCTTCCTCTTATAGGGAAGGTTCTCCAATGGGTTGAGAATTAACCCTCCTGGCGGTATGAAAAATTCCGCCAGGAGGCAGCGCAGCAGTTTTTTTTTTTTAAATCATGTAGCGAGCCCAGGGCTCGCTACATGATAGCCGCTGTCAGCGGCTTCCCCCCGCCAGCTTCGATCAGGAAATCCCGTTCAAAGAACGGGATTTCCTGGAGGGCTTCCCCCGTCGCCTTGGCGACGGGGCGGGATGACGTCACCGACATCGGGACGTCATTGGGAGTCCTGATCCACCCCTCGGCGCTGCCTGGCACTGATTGGCCAGGCAGCGCACGGGGTCTGGGGGGGGGGGGCGCCGCAACGGATAGCGGCGATCGGGTGCGGGGCGGCGGCGATCAGTGTGCTGGCGCAGCCAGCAAAGTGCTAGCTGCGTCCAGCAAAAAGAAAATTATGTAAATTGGCCCAGCAGGGCCTGAGCGGCACCCTCCGGCGGCTTACACCGTGTCACACACGGGGTTACCACTAAGGAGGTTAAGTGACAAATGGATTTCTTCTAAAATGGGAAAAGGAGTCCAATTGAAGCCTCATAAATTATTATTATTAACAGCCCTAACATGAAATAATCTGTGTTTCAAATTTGGTAAGCTCACCCTACCACTGTATCAACAGTGCTGTAAAAGATATGTCCCATGATGCAATGCTTGTAAACAAGAATGAGGTGGGGCTCTCCTCCAATATTCACACTCCTTTACCCCTTCTCCTAACGTGACACCTAATGTTGGGGGCTTGAGCTTATAAAATTGTCCCCCCACCCCCAGGCTATAAGAGTCACAAGAATCCTCCCCCCCTCCCATGTAAGGAGTAGGTGGGGATGGTTATAGTTAGACATACAGTAGATTTAATAGTGTTTTTGTTAGGCATCGATGGGGTCTTTCCCTCTATATATATATATATATATATATATATATATATATATATTATTTTTTTAGGTATATATTGGAGAGGATTCTTGTTAGGGTCTGATAAGAAGGGGCTTTTGTTAGGCATCAATAGGGGAGGGTTTGTGTGAGAGTTATGGTACAGAGGGGTATAGACAAATTTTGGTAAATGTAATGATATTCTATTATAGCTAATAAGAGGATATTGGTGAAATTACCGACGTACTATGACCCCTATTTCACACCCATTTTTCTGTGAAGCAATGGTGCTCTGTTATGTCCCAACACACATACCATACTGATGTCTCCAGCATCACCTTCTAAATGTTGTCACTTGAATCAAAAGATTCAGGTGGCTTCATGGTAGGTCGAGTGCTGAGCCCACCAAGACTGTGAGTTCTAAAACTTGCCTGGAAACAATAGAGCTCTAAAAGCTAAACAGAATACAAAAAAGTAGCCTTATAGCTAATAGATAGATGGCACATTCAACTCTATTCACTGCAGCATGGTCGTAAGACTTCTATTTTATTTTCTCCTTTTTTTTTGGTTGTTGTTCTCTTCGTTCTTCTGTGGCTGGACTTCATCTTTAAAAGGAACACTCTTGAAAATGCCTTTAAATGGCATAACAAGAAATCACAGGTAGAAAAAGTAATTATTACGAAGACAAATTAGGTAGCGTGCTAAACCTTAAGGGCGACAACTCAGTAGCTGTGTAATGAGCCTTGTCATCAATTCTGCATGTCGGTATTGACTTTTTGTTTGGTAAATAATTCTGCGTTCAGGAAAAGTTTAGAGCGGTGGAAAAAAAGCGCACTTTGGTTTATACTTCTTGGTACAACACTGTGGAAGGAAGCGATGTCCTTTCAAAGAACAGCTTGACATATGTTCAGGATTGTTTAATATTTTTTTATATAGAAATATGCCATCTGTTGCAGCTTCAGCTTTTATGGAGTTCACATTCTCAACTAGATGTGGACAAAGACTAATTAAGGATGTTTCATGTCCTCCCACATGTTAGTCTTTGGCCCTTGCTGTTTGTTTTTAAATAACGCATTTTGTCTATTAAAGCAAACGGTAGAAGTTATCTATGTTTAAAGGGAACCTGTTATTCTATCACACATCTAAAGAGAAGGCAACTACTTAAAATACAGGATTCTTAGTCCCTCTAAAGCTTTGTTCCCACTGGGCACATATGTACCCATTTTTCTCATTTGTGTGCAGTTGTGGCTCTACAAAAACCCACAGCTGCACCCAGTCTTACTCTTGCCATTAGCACATTGTCCCTTTAACAAAGTGGTTCTTAGGGAAGGATCTTTCATTTATTAGTGCTAAGGATGCTTATTCGGATTCCTCAGAAATGAAATTTCCGCATTTCCAATTGGAAATCATAATCAGATTTCTGCAACTCGGTAATTTCAACCCAGTCACATAACTCAGAAGCATTGGAGCAATCAGAGGATGCAGAGTCAATTTGGAAGTTTTTGGCCGATCAGAGAATGCAAAAAAATGTAAATAAAAAAGACTTGGATCAGAAATCCATGGAATCAGTCATTGGGTTTGGTAGAAATCGGAATTTCCCTGGAATCAGAAATAGGCATTTCTGACCATCCCTAATCAGTGTTTGTTCTCTTTTTTACCTCAATTGGTTTGGTTGTATGGTTGCATCAGTTGCATCACCATGGCCGGATAATTGATAATCTTATTTTTCATAGGCTTTCAGCTTTATTCCATGTGACTCAAATCATACTCCTTTAAGGGTTAGTGCTTAAAGGGACTCCGAGCTCTGAAAAAAAAGGAAAGTTGTACTCACCAGGGGCTTTTTCCAGCCCAGTGCTGGTCGGGAGGTCCCACGCCGGCGTCCTGGCTCCTCTCCTTCTCCCCGTTTCGGAATGGCTGGCAGGCCGCAGCCCGGGCGACACTCTCCCGAGTGTCGGGCTGCTTCTTCCGCATATGACGCGGATTACGTCACACGCCGGCCGCCTCGCGTCATCACGGCGGCCGGCGTGAAAGTACTGCGCATGCGCGAACAAAGCGCGCATGCGCAGTACTTTCACGCCGGCCGCCGTGATGATGCGAGGCGGCCGGCGTGTGACGTAATCTGCGTCATATGCGGAAGAAGCAGCCCGACACTCGGGAGAGTGTCGCCCGGGCTGCGGCCTGGCAGCCATTCCGGAGCGGGGAGAAGGAGAGGAGCCAGGACGCCGGCGTGGGACCTCCCGACCAGCACTGGGCTGGAAAAAGCCCCTGGTAAGTACAACTTTCCTTTTTTTTCAGAGCTCGGAGTCCCTTTAAACCTTACTGATATTCCTTTACATTGTGTTAAAGAACAAACGACACACATGCACACCTAGAAATAAAAAACACATATATAAGTAGATAAATACTACTTCTGCTTACATAACAGATGTATTGTGCTATCCACGTAATGATTCCTGTGAATTTTATAAAGGAAAAGAAGAAAATATTTTTCTAGGCAGTGGCCATCTTGTTAAGCTAATGCTGACATCATATCCTCCCTGACTCTTGTTTCCCCCTCTCCCTTCTCTTGTTCATTGTGTATTCATTAGCTGCCCTCCTGCCAGAGTCTTCAGACACTCCCACTGAGGTGTATACTAGGAACTGCACTTTTTTTTTATTTACTCCTCCAATCGCTAACTCACCTCATCCTTGATTGTAAACACAAGTGAGCAGAGGGTGTTTCTGATAAGCAGCTAGACAGGGAAATAAATGGAAGAGGAGGAATATATTATAGATAAAAACAACTCCCAGCATTCAACTTTTTGGCACTGTTTGGCACTAGGGTCAGTGCTCCTAAAGTATGTGATAACTTCAAACCATAACAGCAGCAAACGTTTTGCAAGTTTTGAATGCAGGATTAGCATTTTTATCACTTAATACACTCAGACCAGTTGCTGTTGAAATTTGATTTTTTTATGGTGACAATACCGCTTTAATTGGTATGAGCCAGCAGGACTCTACTCTCTGGGCCAGATTTATCAAGAGTGTCTGAGACAAAATATTAGTAGGTTTTTAGAAATCCGTGCAGAACTGTCTCAGACATCCTAAGAAATCACTTGATAGTGCAAATTCCTTCTTTAACTGTAAGGAATAGAAGGAGCTAGGAAAATCTCTCAGGCAGTGCAGTGTGTGAGGGAAATTGCTGTTGCTGAGGTAACCAACACACCTGCTGTCAGCAAGTTCTGAGTGAAGGGGGAGGAGCCCTTCACAAATCACATCTAGCCTGCTTTGTCTTTAGAACTGCTAATGAGCACTTCTTATCTGCAGCAGTTAAGGAATGGATTTGCACTTTTCTTAACTGTAGTGTAGCTCTAGAAATCCACACTAAACTGCCGCTATTACCTAGGCATTGGGAAGTTTCTTACTATCATGCAGAACTGTTCTTCTGCTGGTTAGAACAGTTTTAGAAGAAATAACTGTCAGTAATGCTTTGATAAATCTGGCCCCCTGTGTTTAGTTAATTTTAGAGTGATCAGTTGTCTTCTTTTTTGGGCTAATCAAACATAAAATAAACTTTTAGATTGCACATAATATTGTAGGTTCTTGAACTATTTCAGGGTTCCAGATTCATTAACCCATTCGCGTTCCGTCGTTTTCACTTGAGCAATGTTCACCTCCCATTCATTATCCTATAACTTTATCACTACTTATCACAATGAACTGATCTATATCTTGTTTTTTCCGCCACCAATTAGGCTTTCTTTGGGGGGTACATTTTGCTAAGAGACACTTTACTGTAAATGCATTTTAACAGGAAGAATAAGAAAAAACGGAAAAAATTCATTATTTCTCAGTTTTTAGCCATTATAGTTTTAAAATAATACATGCCTCCATAATTAAAACTCACGTATTGTATTTGCCCATATGTCCCGGTTATTACACCGTTAAAATTATGTCCCTATCACAATGTATGACGTTAATATTTTATTTAGAAATAAAGGTGCATTTTTTCCGTTTTGCATCTATCACTATTTACAAGTTTAAAATAAAAAAAATATAGAAATATTTCATCTTTGCATTGATCTTTAAAAAGTTTAGACCCTTAGGTAAATATTTACATGTTTTTTTTTATTGTAATGGTTTTTTTTTTATATTAAACATTTTGTTTGGGTATTTTTGAGAGGGTGGGATGTAAACCATATTTTTTTAATGTAAGTGTGTGTTGATTTACATTTTTTTCACTTTTTGTTGTAGTTTTACTTTTTGGCCACAAGATGGCGGCCATGAGTTTGTTTACATGACGTCACTCTAAGCGTAACACATGCTTAGAGTGACACATCGGGGAGGGAACAGCCAGAAAAGGCGCAGCTTCTTAGAGAAGCTGTCGCTTTTTCAGCGGGGGAGAGGAATCAGTGATCGGGCATCATAGCCCGATTCACTGATTGCCTGGCTACCGAACCGCGGGCCGGGAGCGCGCATGCACGCGCGCGATCGGCCGCGGGAGCGCGCGGTAGCGCGCATGGTTCCTAGATGTAGTTTCTACGTCCAGGAACCAAAATAGGTTAAGGTGGTGCTATTTCAGGAGATTTTTTTCTCTCTTTCCTAGTATTTCCTTTTTCCCCAGAACACTGTACTTATCCTATGACACCTAGAGGCTGTGCACACATACTAATGGGTTGCTTTGCACAGACTTTCTCTGCAACCTATTGAACTGTTTACACCAGTGTGTTTGCATTTGCTCTGTCAGACTTCAGTCACTCAGAGCACCTGGTCTGCATGCTTCTTTCAGGGTCTATCACTAAAAGAATTAGAAGCAGATGATCAACAAGTTAGCCAAGCAACTGGTATTGTTTAAGAGGAAATAAATATGGCAGCCTCCATATCCCTCTCATTTCCGATTCCCTTTTAAAACAACAACAACAGGGAGAGACAGGTTGCGATAAGTGCTTTAGAAAACAGCACTGTAGCTGACCCAAGTTTGGTCAGAGAGTTCAGAGCAGCTCTTTTGCATAGATAACAAATTAAGTTTCATAACTCTCCCTGTCTTGGAAAACAATATGAGACTCATATCTGTGCTACTAATGTTTAGTTTCTTAGCTGTACCACCCATACAAATCATTATAATCATAAGTTGTTTTGTTTTTATTATTTCAGATTCCCATTGAAGGGGCACTATTGCGAAAAATTGTAACATTTAAAATATGTGCAAACATAAACAAATAAGAAGTACGTTTTTTTCCAGAGTAAAATGAGCCATAAATTACTTTTCTCCTATGTTGCTGTCACTCACAGTAGATAGTAGAGATCTGACAGAAATCTGACAGAAGTGACAGGTTTTGGACTAGTCCATCTCTTCATAGGGGATTCTCAGGCATTTATTTATTTTCAAAAGCACTTAGTGAATGGCAGTTGCTCTGTCCAACTGTCAAAAAACTGTGTAGTGAGCAGGAAAGCTGGCCAGCATCATTGTTTAAATCCTTTAGGGGAATATCTTTATAAAGAATAAAAGCCTTGCTGAGAATCCCCTATGAAGAGATGGACTAGTCTAAAACCTGCCACTTCTGTCAGATTTCTACTACCTACTGTAAGTGACAGCAACATAGCAGAAAAGTTATCTACGTCTCATTTTACTCTGGAAAAAAACATACTTCTTATTTTTCTATAGTTGCACATATTTTAAATTTTAAATTTTTTTTTTGCCATAGTGCCCCTTTAAATTCTGAAGAAAATGTGAATTGTTTGAATGCCGCAGTGCCAAGACTGTCAGTAATTTCCCGTGTCCTTCATGTTCTCCTGAGCCCATATGTTTTTACCCATATGTTCTTTCGCTATATGGATATCCCATCAGCAGATTCATTCCTATCCCTCCCCAGTGAAAAGAGCTCCAGGCAACATTGTTGTCATAAAGCATATGCTTAGCAGCAGCAACCGCTGGTAAATAAATGTAATAATAGTTTGCCATGTTCCATTGAGTCGAGAGCTTTTCCAAACAAAAAAGCCAAGAAATACAAGATTAGAGCGGAGAGCGGATATTTTTACAGTTTTATGACAATCGGGGGTACAGCTTGTCAGAAGATACATTAAAGTTTAAAGAGGAACTCCAGTGAAAATAATTTAATAAAAAAGTGGTTCATTTTTACAATAATTATTTATAAATGATTTAGTCGGTGTTTTCCCATTGTAAAATCTTTCCTCTCCCTGATTTACATTCTGACATTTATCACAGATGGTGACATCTGTACTGCTGGCAGGTGATGTCAGTGGAAGTAGCTGCTGCTTGCTTTTTTGGCAGTTGGAAGCAGCTGAAAACAGCCATTTCCAACAATGCAATTAGGTTCACAGACAGGAAACTGTCAGCACCATGGTCATGACTTCACACTGTGGGAGGGGTTTCACCACAATATCAGCCATACAGAGCCCCTGATGATCTGTTTGAGAAAAGAAAAAGATTTCACATGGGAAAGGGGGCATCAGCTACTGATTGGGATGAAGTTTAATTCTTGGTCACGGTTTCTCTTTTAGCTGTGCTCTAGAATAGGATAAAAGGATTTTTTTTCCACGTGTTCACTATTCTGCAGAAATGATACCTCCCCCTTCCCCACTTTACAGGGATCTTTGAAGCAGAGCAGATTACCGAGTGCCCGGCACCGGCGGGGATCGCCTGATGCAGGTTACATGTGTTTGCCAGTTGCTTGAGAAAAAAAAGCATAACCCCCCCTCCCCAATACTTATCGAGCCTCTAACAATGTGTAGCTTCCTTCCTGCAGCATCTAGCCGACTCTTGGTGGCTTTCTGGCTTCCCCCTTGCTTGCTCACTGGTGTGTCACCTGACCCACTTCATGTGACATGCGTGCAAGGACACTGTAATGGAAGCCAATAGGAACCCGCTAGCCCCTGCAGGAAGGCTGCTACATGTTGCTGGCGGCTTGGTAAGTATTTACAGAGAGTCTGAAGCCTAAAATAATACATCTTTTTACTAGGTAGTCCTGTTCAACAATAAGGCCATAGCTGAAACGCCACATCCCCGCGGCAGAACGAAAATTACATAACTTTCCAGGTTGTGGCTTATGCTGCCCGGGGGAGGCATAGCTTTGCACTGTAGCTCCACTTCCAGTCACGTCAATCTTAGTTGATTTCCGCCTCTCTCCGATCCTCTAAGTGAAAGAAGATGAGAGGGTCGGGGAGAGGTGGAGATCGGCGGAGATTGACGCAACAGAAGTAGAGCTACTGCACAAAGCTCTGCCTCTATCCGAAGGAGCCCCAAATTTTGCCCCGAGGATTTCGGGGGTATTAATTGATCGTTCTGCCACGGGAATGCGACATTTCAGTAGAGATGTCCCGAACGGTTCACCGGTGAACGGTTCCCGGCAAACATTGGTGGTTCGCGTTCGCCTGCCAAACTTTCCCGGAAGTTTGATTTGCCCATAATGCTCTATTGAGCAGAACTTTGACCCTCTACATCACAGTCAGCAGGCACATTGTTGACAATCAGACTGCACTCACTGCTGGAACCCCCCCCCCCCCCCTTATAAAAGGCAAGGTCCTTGTACCATTTTACTCACTCGTCTGCCTACACTAATTAGTTAAGGGACAGCTGCTACACACACTCTGCTAGGGAGAGTTTAATTAGCCTCTTGTAGGCTTACCCCTGCTACCCTTCTACCTATTTCCTTGGAGGGAGGAGGGTCTCATCTGCCAGGAAATTACAGTATTTCAAAAGACAGCTTACATACCGTGGCTGGGAATTGAACCCAGGTCTCAGTGTATGGTAGATAACTAACATATCTATTATACCACCAAGCTAGCCTAGCATGTACCATTTATACTCAATCCAAAAGAAAAATTAGACAAGACAAATAACATTTATATCACGCTTTTCTCCTGGTAGACTCAAAGTGCCAGAGCTGCAGCCACTAAGGCACGCTCTATAGGCAATAGCAGTGTTAGGAAGACTTGCCAAAGGTCTCCTACTTAATAGGTGCTAGCTTACTGAACAGACAGAGCCGAGATTCGAACCCTGGTCTCCTGTGTCAGAGGCAGAGCCCTTAACCATTACACCTTCCAGCCACTGCTTAAGGCTTTGTAGCCAGGCATGGCCTTGCCTTTTGTGTTCAACAGTTGTCCAAAGAGAACCCCAGATAGCCAGGTAGATTAATCTCTCTCTCTCTCTCTCTCTCTCTAGTAGGGATGGTCACCGATTTCCGCGGAATTGTATTTTTGAGCATAAATGGATTGAGTATAAATGATACATGCTAGGCTGGCTTCAGCATGTAGTGTTGGTGGTACAGTGCCACTGAACCACCAACACTACATGCTGAAGCCAGCCTAGCATGTACCATTTATGCTCAATCCATTTATGCTAAAAAATACAATTCCGCGGAAAGCGGTGACCATCCCTACTAGAGAGAGAGAGAGAGAGAGAGAGAGAGAGAGAGGGAGACGGAGAGAGAGAGAGAGAGAGAGAGAGAGAGAGATGAATCTACCTGGCTATCTGGGGTTCTCTTTGGACAACTGCTGAACACAAAAGGCAAGGCCATGCCTGGCTACAAAGCCTTAAGCAGTGGCTGGAAGGTGTAATGGTTAAGGGCTCTGCCTCTGACACAGGAGACCAGGGTTCGAATCTCGGCTCTGTCTGTTCAGTAAGCTAGCACCTATTAAGTAGGAGACCTTTGGCAAGTCTTCCTAACACTGCTATTGCCTATAGAGCGTGCCTTAGTGGCTGCAGCTCTGGCACTTTGAGTCTACCAGGAGAAAAGCGTGATATAAATGTTATTTTTTTTGTCTTGTCTAATTTTTCTCTTGACAACTGTTGAACACAAAAGGCAAGGCCATGCCTGGCTACGAATCCTTAAGCAGTGGCTGGATGGCTCCTCTGACACAGGAGACCAGAGTTCAAACCTTGGCTCTGTTTGTTCAGTAAGCCAGCACCTATTCAGTAGGAGACCTTAGGCAAGTCTTCCTGCTACTGCCTATAGAGCGTGCCCTAGTGGCTGCAGCTCTGGCACTTTGAGTCCGCCAGGAGAAAAGCATGATATAAATGTTATTTTTCTTGTCTTGTCTAATTTTTCTCTTGACAACTGTTGAACACAAAAGGCAAGGCCATGCCTGGCTACGAATCCTTAAGCAGTGGCTGGATGGCTCCTCTGACACAGGAGACCAGAGTTCAAACCTTGGCTCTGTTTGTTCAGTAAGCCAGCACCTATTCAGTAGGAGACCTTAGGCAAGTCTTCCTGCTACTGCCTATAGAGTGTGCCCTATTGGCTGCAGCTCTGGCGCTTTGAGTCTGCCAGGAGAAAAGCGCGATATAAATGTTTCTTGTCTTGTCTAATTTTTCTCTTGACAACTGTTGAACACAAAAGGCAAGGCCATGCCTGGCTACAAATCCTTAAGCAGTGGCTGGAAGGTGTAATGGTTGAGGGCTCTGCCCCTGACACAGGTGACCAGGGTTCGAATCTTGGCTCTGTCTGTTCAGTAAGCCAGCATCTATTCAGTAGGAGACCTTAGGCAAGTCTTCCTAATGCTGCTATTGCCTATAGAGCGTGCCCTAGTGGCTGCAACTCTGGCGCTTTGAGTCCGCCAGGAGAAATGTGTGATATAAATGTTATTTCTCTTGTCTAATTTTTCTCTTGGATTGAGCATAAATGGTACATGCTAGGCTAGTTTCAGCTAGTAGTGTTGGAGGTATAATGGATATGTTAGTTACCTACCATACACTGAGACCTTGGTTCAATTCCCAGCCACGGTATATAAGCTGGCTTTTGAAATACTATAATTCCCTGGCAGATGAGACCCTCCTCCCTCTGGTAGGAGGGAATAGGTAGAAGGGTAGGAGAGTGGAGGGTCTTCCTCCAGGTATTAGATCTCTTGAAATATGCTTTATATCATTTTTCCAGCCAGTAGAAATTTTTATAAATTTTTAAGTTCGCCTCCCCATTGAAGTCTATTGTGGTTCACAAACTTTTTCGCGAACCGAACTTTCCGCGGAGGTTCGTGAACCAAAAATCGGAGGTTCGCGACATCACTACATTTCAGCTATGGTCTTATTGCTGAATTGGACTGTCTGGTAAAAAAGAGGCATTTTTGTAGGCTTCAGACTCTCTTTAAAAGCATCTAAAGCAAATTCCCCGTTATCACTCAGGTGTGCCGGTTAGTTGGACTTCCGGTTGGTGAGTTCTAGATAACGCAGACTTTGCTGTACTGGTGTTGTGAAATTCCAATTCTAATTCTGGCACATTCACCTTTTAACGACCACTCCGCCAATTGTCGTGGATGCGGTAGCAGCCCCAGGACTGCTCAAAGGCAATTTGCGTGAAGTCCTAGGGTGGAGTTTTGCAGGAGATCGCACGTACCGATGCGTGTACATCTCCGCTTGAATGATGGAGCTCTGTCAATAAGTAAAATGTATTTAAAAAATAATCATAAATAAATAAATAAAAATATAAATAAACATGCCGTTGGGGATCAGACCCCGCCAACAAAAGGAAAGGGGGGAAATCACTTGTGCGCTGAGTTGTATGGCCTTGCAACGAGCCCTTAACGCTGCAGTGGCCTAATTTGTGAAAAATAGCCTGGTCACTGTGGGGGTGGGGGGTAAAGCCTGTGGTCCTTAAGCGGTTAATCAGTGTGGCACAGCAGATAGCCTCTGGGCTCCAAGCAAAATTGCCAGTGGGACAGGGGAATACCTACAGGGGAGTAGCCTCTGCAACCACAGAGGGGCACAAAGCTGTAAGGGGCCCCAACTTCTACTTCACTACCTCTGATATAGGAGTCTATCCTTCAGATCAGGTGTTTTTTGGCTATACTTGTTATGAGTGTGAATAATTTGATGTCCACACTTGTTTTATGACCCCTGCAAGATGGGTTCCAAAGCTGTTAGGGTCAATGTCGTATGGTAGGAGTGTCTTGACTCCCTGGAGAAAAGACACAGGAAACACAAAAAGGACAGGAGCCCAATAGCGTAATACGTTTTAGTATAAGGTCTATAAGTGGTATAATGAAAACTACTCACAAAGGTGGGTTGCAAAGGGGCAACCAACCACAAGAAGCAGGTAGAGACCATAAACCCGACTCCACTCGGGGTAGTCCAGCCGGATCTGGTGGGGGTCGCTCTCTTAGGAAAATTTTCCATTTGGCATGGTTATTGGCCTGAGGAAGCGGGCTTAGACCCGTGAAATGCGTTGCCTGTGCTTAATAATAAAAATCTTTTGTTGTTACAAAGATTTTGTTATTTGAAGTAAGCAATCTCCCTTTCCTTCATTTTTATTTGTTTTTAAAGAAGTTTATACACACCAGGGCACCTCTTTCATCCATATTCTGTTAGGGTCAAGGCAAGGGAAAGCAAGGGAAAGGGTGTGAATATTGGAGATCTCCACCAAAGCTTGCTGGGAGGCCCCATGATTCCTAGTTATGCTCCTGCATGGGGCCCCACATCCTTGCAAAGGCCCCTCCCCCAGCAAAGTAAGCACAGAGAACATTGTTAGGGATGCTCATTTGGATTCCACAAAATTGAAATCTCCACATTTCAGAATTCAGAAATCAGAAAAACGAAAATCGGAATTCCGCGGTAATACGATTTACCGCAACTTGGTAATTTTAGCCCAATCACAGAACTCGGAATCACTAGACCGATCAGAGAATGCAGAATTTTTCCTTCACAAATCGGATTACCGCGGTAATCTTGAATCAATTACTATTAATTAATTACTAACCATTTTTCCAATTTCATATTTTCTGATTTTTTTTTTGGTCATTGTTGCATTCTCCAATGCAAAAGGGTGGAGAATAAAATATTCCTCTGAAAGTGGAACATCAGAAATCAGAAAAACTGAAATCGTACAATCGGAATTTGGAAAAACAGAAATCGGAATTTTTATGGAATCGGAAATGGGCATTTGCGACCATCTCTAAGGGCCCATTAACACTTAAAATCGCCAAACGCTAGCGCTTTGCTCTGGTGATTTTTCCTCGATTAGCGATCAAGGTCTGTGCTTTATAAGCACTGTACCGCGATCGCTGCTGAATCGCCCAGGAAATGTTACAAGTAACACGTTTGCAAATGGCGCTAATCGCAAAACGCCCATGATTGGTGCGAACACTGCCATAGGGTAACATAGCACTAGCGCTTTAGCAATTAGCTGGAATCGCCCGCTAACCGCTTAGGTGTGAATAGGCCCTAAGCATTGTAATATTTACTTGCTGTGTTGGGTCTCTTTTTTTCCTCCCAACAGCCATTTACTCTTTGCTGCATACCAGACTACTGATCACGTGACATGCATTTAGAGCTGGAGGATGGCAGCATAGAGGAGGAGACCAGAGGCAGCACATTGAGTCATGTGACACTCATTAGAAACAGTACAGAGGATGCAGCAATACATCTGGCAGCTGTAATAAGAGAAGGGGATGGGGCCTGGAGGCCTAGTATGTATTTTCCACTGCAGGCAATCCATACCTGTGCCGGATTATGGGAATCAAATGTCATTCCTTCTTAAAGTGACACTGAAGTGAAAAAAAAGTATGATATAATTAATTGTATGTGTAGTACGGATAATTAGTAGAACATTAGTAGCAAAGAAAACAGTCTTGTATTGTAATTCACAGGCATATAGCTGTTTTTTATAACATTCCATCATTCTCTAATATTTGCAGTTGACACACCACACTCTGCATTTTCAATTATGAAACAGAGCAGAGCTAATAACTCTGTCAACTTCTCTGCAGTAAAACCTAATCTGTAGTTGTCTTTCATTGTTTCTTTGATGCTCAAGTGCTTCAGAATATAGCACTGCTCTCTAAGTTAGTCGGAGAGCTCAGAGAAGATCTTTTACATAGATAACAAGTGAAGTTTCTTAACTCTTCCTGTACTTGAAACAATATGAGACTCTATTCTTTGCTACTAATGTTCTTTTTGTTAGCTGTACTACACATACAAATCATTATATCATAAGTTTATTTTCAGTTCAGATTTCCTTTAGTGGAATTGTGTGGTTGTACTTCTTAATATTTGTACGTTTTTTTTTTTCACCTGACTGAAGAAAGCCTTTTAATATTTCCAACAGAATAATACCCAGAAAATAGAGTGAGCTTAGGTGTCTTTACCAAGCATTCATATACTGCTCACTGTAGGTAAAACATAGCTAATAGTTAGGCAGACATTTGCAGCAGTAAATGTGTCATCACTCACCGGGGGCCAGAACCAATAAAAGTCATCCCTGAAAGAGAACAGCAGATAAAAATCCTGGAGACTGTACAGTAAGTATTTAGAACGCTGCTTGCAGAGATTATACGATACATAAAATTCCGAGACTTTTTCCGATCATGCTTCATTTTTAGGATTTTTTTTTCCATCTGAAGTAAGATACTTACAGAGGAACTTAAAGAGACACTGAAGCAGGAAAAAAATATATGATATAATGAATTGGTTGTGTATTACGGATATTTACTAGAAGATTAGTAGCAAGAAAATATTCTCATATTTTTATTTTCAGTTATATAGTGTGTTTTATAACATTGCATCATTCTTTAATATTTCCAGTTTACACACTACTCTGCATTGTAAATGATTTTTCAGAGCAGGCTAGTGAACTATTGACCTGTCCTCTGGCAGAGAAAAGAAAATTCTTTACTGAAAATGGCTTTTTTTGCATAGAGATAAGCGACTGGACTTTCTTAACTCTTCCTGTACTGGAAACAATATTAGACTTACGTCTCTGCTCCTAATGTTTTGTTTCTTAGCCGTACTACACATACAAGTAATTATATCATATATTTTTTTCGCTTCAGTGTCTCTTTAACTGAATAATACTTGTGGGGGGGGGGGGGGGGATTAAATCAATAAATTGCAATATGAGAAGCTAAACAATATAAGATAAATCTAGAAATTATTGATATTTTGCTGTGTAATTCATTCATATTTTTTGATGCACCATGAGCTAGAGATGGCCCGAACGGTTTTGCATGAGAACTTATTCGCGCAAACTTTGGTGGTTCTTTATGCGAGTTCGACCCCCCCCCCCCCCTATACTACATCAAGACTAAGTCGCTGCCCACACAGCATCTCTGCCCGCAGGCCGCTTGCCTTCTCCGCCACCACCAACAGGGTCCAGGACCCTAGGTGGATTCCTGAATTTTTAAGGCCGCTATAATAATTTTTCTGGTGCATGTACATGCCTGCCTAATTTTTCTGGCTGCACTGCGGCTACAACAAAACAAAAGGCATGTACATGTGCCAATTCCCCTTCATGATCATTACATTGCCGCGGTGAAGGGGCTTGCGTATCACAATGAAGCAATGACCGCCGGCTATATGAGTGTCTCGGGGCAGGGGGGGGGGGACACCCAAGATAATAGGGTCGTTGCTTCATTGTGGACCGACCAAATTTGATCAGCTGGACAGTCACTGTTGTTCTATCATTGAGCTACCACAGCCCGGCGACCGTATGGGCTTGAAAACCGCCACGGCCTGCACTCTCGCCATGGTGCGCACCAGTCCAGCACGGCCGTCACAGCTGTTTGCGGTGCGTTACACAGTGAGTTTGGTGCGTCACTGTGAAGGAGTACTCTAATTACACTCCCTGATTGATGTATACACATGCAAGATGTTTGAAAGCACTTTAGGCCTGTCATTTAGCATTCAATGTGATTTCTGCCCTTAAAACGCTGCTTTGCGTCAAAGCCGGATGTTTCCCCGGGACTTTGGGCATCTATCCCACTCATTCATGCCCCCCTCCAGGTGTTAGACCCCTTGAAACATCTTTTCCATCACTTTTATGGCAGCATAAATGTTTCTAGTTTGCCACCCCATTGAAGTCTATTGTGGTTCGCAAAAGTTCGCGCAAACCAAACTTTTTGCGGAGGTTCGCGTTCGAGGTTCGCAAACTGAAAATCTGAGGTTTGAGCCATCTCTGCCATGAGCCTGCAGGTCATCCTCTTTATGCTGGCTAACAAGGAAAAAAAAAAAAACAGCAACAGCTGCCATTATCTCTAAACACACCCACTAACAACATGATTGTCTGAAAGAATATATATATATATATACTGCAGCTGTCCTTGGCAGGTTTTGGATAGTGCTCCATATCAATTTTTATGTAAAGCGCTTGAGGAGGTCCAATGTAAAGCTTGCACTGAGGCCCAAAGCTCCTAAAAGTAAGCCCTAGCAGGAATTTAGAGCATGTTCGAAATATAAGCCCTACCCCGGAAGTAAGCCCTAGCTGCAGTAAGGAGAAAAATTATGTGTTTCTGCTGGAGCTGATGGTCTCACAGGTCAGACCATGGCTCTATAACTGGGCCTATTACTGCATTCCCTGCTACTCAGCGAGTGCAGTGATGGGCCCAATAACAGAGCCATGGTTCCACCTACGAGCCTTTTTCCCCATAGGCTGAAGATTAGGGACACAGTAGCATGGAGCTGGGGGAAAAGAGGATTCGGGGGACATCATAGGACATGGGGGATAGAGGAGGATGCAGGGGGACATCATAAGACAAAGGGGACACCAGGAGGACATAGGGTTACATTTGACACAGGAGTTTGGGGTATAAAGGAAGAAACAGGTACAGAGGGGGACACCGGAAGGACACTTAAGGCACAAGGGGGACACAGGGGCACACAGGAGGTGGATCCAGGAGAGGAAGAGGCGGCACAGTGGGGAAGGCAGGAAAACACATAGCACAGGAACTTGTGTGCTCATAGAAATTGTAACGTTTGAGGAATCGTTTTCGTGGTCAGCGCACGAGATGCGCACTGACACAGCGAAAACCTTCCACAAGCGTATAATTGGGTGAACCCAGGCTAGGTGCAATGCACCAGTAGAGGGCAATTCCCACCGGCAGATGGCGCTGTGGAGTGCAGACGAGTACAATCGCTGCACGGCCACAGATGCCAGATGGGGATTGTACAGATCAAGACAATGCAAGGCTGAACAGCCCATTCAGCAGAGAAAGAGCACAGGGACAGGACGAATGTGTGTTCATCAATCTAGTCGCGACCCTGCGACGGTGAACACACATCAGCAGAAACAAAAGTAGGAACGCGATCGCGAGAAAGGCGATCGCCAGAAGTGACACAAGACAGACTAGAACAGAACACAAGAGGAGCAAAGGCACAGCAAATAATACAATGAGAATGATAAAGAAAATAACAAACGCTAACTAAACGCGAACACCGCACTCATTCGCAACAGCGAACGCGTTAATAGCGCGGTCTCTGCGTGTTAAGCACAACAGAGACAAGCACGCCTAACTAACCACAGACAGACAAACACGAAACAAAGAACGTGAACGCTTGCTTAATGGTTACCTCACCGAGCCTACAGCAAGAGCCCATATCAGACAAGACAGACAAACGAGAAACAGGAACTAGGCAGAAAGGATCCACCGCTCTTCCGCCAGAGCAAGTGTGATCCAAGCAGGAACACAGATCAGAAAGATCCACAGCCGCTAACGCTAGCGGCTAGTGCGATCTAAACAAGACAGATCAGATGAGGTAGCAGGAAGCAACCGCAGCTCCAGCTTACACTCCAGAAACTAGATCAGAAGGATCCATAGCCACTAACGCTAGAGGCTATTGCGATCCAGGCAAGACAGATTAGACAAGGTAGCCAGAAGTGACCGCAGCTCCAGCTTACACTCCAGAAACTAGATCAGAAGGATCCACAGCCACTACCGCTAGAGGCTATTGCGATCCAGACAAGACAGATCAGAAAGGGCTACCAGTAACTACCGCAGCGCCGGTTAGCACCCCAGACAAACAGAACGATTTCCTGTCGACCACCGCTGGGACAGGACAATCGCAACAGACAAACAAACAGATATGCAATCCTAACTGCACTAGGGAAACTGCCTAGTGCAGTCCTAAGAATTACTCTAAGATAACTTTAACAAGAAGTAGCATGGCTGACACTCTAGGAGTGTTTACTACAAACCCTGAAGGAATGACCAGCAAAGCATTCTGGGAGCAGAAAGCTCTTATAGTGCCACTCATCAAAGGAGGCAGGCAGGGGATTTGCATAACGGATGTATGCAAATTCCTCAGCAGCAGAACAGACCAGAAACTTGCAATGGAAAAACAGGTCTCTCTTCCAGAGACCTGCAGCCCACAGACTAGAGAAATGCTCAAACAGCTGTCTGCCTGTGCAGCCAGCTGAGCGGATCATCACAGAAATATAAGACATTCAATGAAAATAAGCCCTAGTACAACATTTGGAGCAAAAATTAACAAAGGACACTGTCTTAATTTTAGGGAAACACGGTATATATATATATATATATATATATATATATATATATATATATATATATATATATATATATATATATCATGCTTTCTTTGGGTGGTACATTATGCTAAGAATTCTAAATGCATTTTAACAGGAATAATAAGTAAAACATGGATTTTTGTTACAAATGTTTTATTTTGGTAACTGAGGGGGAAGAGGGGGCCGGAGGTATCAATTTATTTGTATTTAAATTACAAAGTGTACAATGTAGTGTAGAAAGTGTATTTTTACGTTTGCACGTTTTGTTTGTTTTTTTGTTTTGTTTTTACCACTAGACGTCCTCACACTCACTGTCTGTGTGCATATAACAAGCACAGAGACAGTGTTGTTACAACAAAGATCATTGGCTCATTAAAGCCATCAGCCTTACTGGCATTTTGATTGGTTCAGGGAATACTTTTTCCCTTTCACCTATCACGGCTCTCTAGGTTCCGACCGGTACCTGCTGCAGGGGGGCGTGTGCACGTGTATGGTAGGGGCGGCAGCAGAGGACTTTTTAAAATGTATGTTGGTCCGTTAAGAGGAACCAACAGGGCATTTTAAAACAGAGCACAGGAGGGTAGTGGTTAATGTGTACCTGTCACGAGCGGAAAAAAAGGATTTTTTACTTATAGGGGGCTTTTTCCAGTTTGCTGTTGTCTTTCAGCTCCCTCGGTGTGCATTCACTCTTCTCCATTCTGCCCATCAGCCCTGGAAAATTTTGCAACTGAGCCATTACCGATGCTGGCAGAACTTGCCGTGCGGCTCCTCTATAGCATTGCTATGTCTGGGAGCATTCTGCCTCTGCTCAGTTACATGCTGTAAAGGGGAACTTAAGCCTAAACAAACATACTGTCATCAAGTTACATTAGTTATGTTAATTAGAATAGATAGGTAATATAATCTCTTACCCACACTGTTTTAAAAAAAAACAGGCAAATGCTTGTGATTCATGGGGGCTGCCATCTTTGTCATGGGGGCAGCCATCTTTTTGGTTGAAAGGTGACAATGAGCAGGAGACACAGTTCCAACTGTCCTGTGTCCTGATTACCCCTCCCAGCTGCACACGCTAGGCTTCAAATGTCAAATTCAAAATGTAAAAAAAAAAAAAAAAAACTGCACCAAAACAGCAGAACGACAACAACAAAATCAGAAATCCCATCATGCTTTGCACAGCATCAGGGGAAAAAAGCCCGGGCAGTTTTCTTCTGTGCAGCTAAAAATGAGGCTTGTATAAGAGAAACAAAGTTCTGATGCTGTGAAACTGTTAAAGAAACACAAAGCCTTTTCAGTGCTGCTGAGTCGATTTTTAGTCCGGAGGTTCACTTTAACTAACTGCGCAAGTGGAGGAAAATGCTCCCGGCAATGGTAGCATGATCTAGGAGGCACGCGTCACGGGAAATGTGCATGTGCAGCAGTCCCCAGGTCATAAACTTTCATTTGGCTGCAGCAGCTCATCGGATTGGAACGGGAGGACATCGAGGGAGCTGACAGACTCTAGGGAGCGGGAAGAAGCTCGAGGTATATAAAAATTCTGTTGTACCCATCTCAGGTTTACTAAGGACCATGGACTTTTTAAAACCATTTTTAACTGTGTAATCATTGTGGCTCACAGTGAGCACAGGGTCAAGACTCGGAATTCCAGTCGGAGAGTGCACAGAGACAGGCTTTCCTGGTAGAGTGAAGAGGCTGCAAAAAGGGCATAGAATTTAATAGCCTATGTCCAGAACCAGTTAAAGAACAGCTTAAGCGAGAGGGATATGGAGGCTGCCATATTTATTTCAATTAAACAATACAAGTTGCCTGGCTGTCATGCTGATCTTTCTGGATTCAGTGGTGTGTGAATCACACACTCAAAACAAACATGCGATCTTCAGATCTTCAGATCTTCAGCTCTTCAGATCTTCAGATCTTCATGATTCATATTTACAGATCTTCATTCTTGTTCAGAATGTACGGCTAAACAAACTAGAGGCAGAGGATCAGCAGGGCAGCGGGGCAATTTGAATTGTTTAAAAGGAAATAAATATGTCCGCCTCCATATCCCTCTCGGTTCAGGTGTCCTTTAAGAGGAAACCTTTGGTTGAGAACAAAGTGACCTTTTGGTAAGCTATTGTATCAAAATAATTCCCTGGGAGATTAAGGGTTTTTTGAAATCTAATAAGTACTTTTTTCCAAATCCCTGAACAAACCATTATTTCAGACTAGCTGATTGCCCGGCGTTGCCCGTGTATGTATTTGGCTGGTGTTGGCTCCGCATACTTTTTCTAACCCTAACACACAATTACTCACTGACCAAGTTTGTGAGCTTTGTGGTCTTTGGTATCAATAATCTGCATTGAAATGAAACAAATCTGATTGGCTGTGTGTGGCTCCACCCCCTTTTCTGAATTTGAACCCCAGTCACCCAATAACCAACTGTACCAGGTTTGAGGCCTGTGCCATTAACAGTTCAAGAATGGTAGCAATTAAATATTCCCCTTGAAAAGCAACAGGTGTAGTTTGATTCACTTTTGTAGGCTCCACCCACTTTCCTAAATATTAATCTCAGTCACCCAGTGACCAACTGTGCAAAGTTTACAAACCCTGCCTGAAATTTGTATTTGTCTCCACCCACTGATCACCCGGCGTTGCCCGGGTATGTATTTGACTGATGTTGGCTCCGCCCACTTTCTAACCCTAACACACAAACACTCAATGACCAAGTTTGTGAGCTTTGGGGTCCTTGGCATCAATAATTTGTATATTCCCATAGAAATTAAACAAATCAGATAGGTTGTTTGTAGCTCCACCCCTCTCTAGCATTTGAACCCCACTCACCCAATGACCAACTGTAGCAGGTTTGAGGCATCTGCTATTAACAGTGTAAAAATGGCAGCAATTTAAATATTCCACTTGAAAATCAACAGGTGAATTTTGATTGGCCATTATAGGCTCCACCCACTTCCCTGAATATTAATCTCAGTCACTCAGTGACCATCTGGGCAAAGATTGGGAACCCTGAAATAAACAGTGTAAGAAGGGCTGCAGTTTACACTTTCCCAGTGAAATGTGTTTTTGGCTCCGCCCACTTTTTGTAACCTGGACACAAAGTCACTAATCAATGCCCAAGTTTGTGAGTTTTGGGGTCCTTGGCATCAATTTGTATTTTCCCATGAAATGAAACAAATCTGATTCACTGTTTGTGGCTCTGTCCCCTTTTCTGAATTTGAACCTCAGTGACCCAATGACCGACTGTACCAGGTTTGAGGCTTGTGCCATTAACAGTGCAAGAATGGCAGCAATTGTAATATTCTCCTTGAAAAGCGACATGTGATTTTTGATTGGCATTTTTAGGCTCCACCCACTTTTCTGAATATTAATCACAGTCACCCAGTAACCAGCTATGCTGAGTTTGAGAACCCTGCCATTAACAGTGAAAAAGGACTACAGTTTACAATTTCCCAGAAAAATCTGTTTTTAACTCCACCCACTTTTTGTAACCTTGATGCACAGTCACTACTCAATGACCAAGTTTGTGAGCTTTTGGGTTCCTGGCATCAAAATTGTGCTAATGAAAGCAGTTTATCCAGCAAAGAAATCTGGTTGTTTTTGGCTCCACCCCTTTACTGAATTTGAACCCCAAACACTTAACGACCGACTGTAGCAGGTTTGAGGCCTCTGCCATTAACAGTGTGAGAATGGCCGCAGTTTCAATATTCCCCTTGAAAATCAATAGGTGAATTTTGATTGGCTCTTGTAGGCGCCACCTATTTTTCCGAATATTAATCCTAGTCACCCAGTGACCAACTGTGTGAAGTTTGAGAACCCTGCCATTAACAGTGTAAGAAAAGCTGCAGTAGGAGAACAGAGGCGCCAGCAGAATAAAAGTGGATAACAGTTTTAAAATTTGCTAGGAGGAAGTGGTGGACTTGCCTCCATAAAGCAGACACGAAAGACTGTCTGAAAAGTAGCAATCACATTTATTATATAGTACCCCAAAAGTGCAACGCGTTTCGCAGGCCCCGCCCGCTTCATCAGGCAATAAACATGGGGACAAAACAGAATTCCAGCAATAGCAGGTATAGCGCCTCAGTGAGAAAAGCTGCAGTTTACATTTCCCCATGTAAAAAGTTAGTTGTTTTTGGCTCCGCTCACTATTTCTAATCTTGCCATACAGTCACTTAACCACTTGCCGACCAGCGTAATTTTCACTGATCGGTGCTGCGTGGGCTCTGCAGCCCGCAGCACCGATCAGGAGTGCAGCAGGGCGATCAGACTACCCCCCTTTTTTCCGACTAGGGGGATGTCCTGCTGGGGGGGTCTGATCGCCGCCGGCCATTAGTGGGTAGCGGGGGAGGCTCCTCAAAGCCCCCCTCTGCAGCGTTTTGTACGCTCCCTCCCTCCCCTTACCTCCCTCTCCCTTCCTGGGCTGCGCAGGACGGATATCCATCCTGCGCATTGTGGGATAGGCGTCAGCCTATCATATACCGGCGATCCCCGGCCAATCAGAGGCCGGGGATGGCCGATCTGCCTTACGGCGCTGCTGCGCAGCAGCGCCGTATCATGTAAACAGCGGGGATTTCTTACCCGCCTGTTTACATTTTGACGGTGAGCCGCTATCGGCGGCTCTCTGGCTGTTCACGGAGACACCCTCCGTGAACTGACATGGAAAGGCCGCTCGATCGTTTCCATGGTAACCCGCAGACGACCAGTTTACGCCAATCGGCGTTAGCTGGTCATCAAGAGGTTAATGACCAAGTTTATGAGCTTTGGGGTCTTTGGCATCAATAAGTTGCATTTTACCATTGAAATTAAACAAATTTGATTGGCTGTTTTTGGCCCGCTCCCTTCAGAATTTAACCCCCAGTCTCCCAGTGACTGACTGTAGCAAATGTTAGGCCTCTGCCATTAAGAGTGCATGAATGGCAGCAAAGTAAATATTCCCCTTGAAATTCAAAAGGTGAATTTTGATTGGCTGCTGTAGGCTCCACCCACTTTTCTGAATATTAGTCCCAGTCACCCAGTGGCCAACTGTGTCACGTTTGAGAACCCTGCCAATAACAGAATGGCTGAAATCAATCTAACAAATCTGATTGGCTGTTTGTGGCTCCACCCCTTTAGTGAATTTGGACCCCAGTCACCCAATGACTGACTGTATCAGGTTTGAGGCCTTTGCCACTAACAGTGTAAGAATGGTAGCAATGTGAATATTCCCTTTGAAAATCAATAGGTACATTTTGATTGGCTGTTGTAGGCTCCACCCACATTTCTGAATATTCATCCCAGTCACCCAGTGGCCAATTGTGTAAAGTTTGGGAACCCTGCAATGTAAAAAATGAAGTTATTGGCACCGCCCACTTTTTATAACCTTGACACACAGTCACTCAATTATCAAGTTTATCATTTTTGGGGTCTTTGGTATCAATACTTTGTATATTCCCATTGAAAATAAACAAATCTGGCTGTTTGTGGCTCCACCCCCTTCCTGAATTTTGACCCTAGTCACCCAGTGACCAACTGTACCAGGTTTGAGGCATCTGCTTTTACCAGTATAAGAGAATGGTAGCAGATGAAATATTCCCTTTGAAAATCAAAAGGTGAATTTTTATTGGCTGTTGTAGGCTCCACCCACCTTCCAAAATCTTAATCTGTCACCCAATGACCAACTGTGCAAAGTTTGAGAACTCTGCCATTAACGGTGAAAGAATGGCTGCAGTTTATATTTTCCCAGTAAAAGTTGTTTTGGCTCCGCCCACTTTTTGTAACCTTGACACACAGTCACTCAATGACCAAGTTTGTGAGCTTTCAGGTTCCTGGCATCAAAAATGTGTGAATGGAAGCAATTTATCCACCAAGGAAATTTGATTGGCTGTATGTGGCCCCGCCCCTTTAGTGAATTTGGACCCCAGTCACCCAATGACCGACTGTAGCAAGTTTGAAGCCTCTGCCATTAAAAGTGTAAGAATAGCAGCAGTTTAAATATTTCCCTTGAAAATCAACAGGTGAATTTTGATTGGCTGTTGTAGGCTCCACCCATTTTCTTGAATCTTAATCACATTCACCCAGTGACCAAGTGTGGCAAGTTTGAGAACCCTGCGATTAACAGTCTAAAAATGGCTGCAGTTTACATTTTCCCATTTAAAATGGACGGCTGAAATTTGATTGGCTGTTTTATGCTCCGCCCACTTTTCCTGCATTTGTAACCTCGGTCACCAAGTGACCAACTGTGCCATGTGTGGGGACTGTGGCTTGATTACTGTGAGAATGGCAGCCTTTTACATTTTTTCCATTGACTTGAATGGGTGGAATCTGATTTGCTGTTTGTAGCTCCGCCCAGGTGTGCAGGGGGGCCGCGAGACCCCCAGAACATATCATCCCAGGTAGTAAGGGATCTGTGTACCAAGTTTCACACACACACACACCATACACACACACACCATACACACACACACCATACACACACACACACACCACACACACACACACACACACACACACACACACACACACACACACAGACACACACAGACACACACACACACACACACGGAAAAAAACAAGGTTTCCTGCACCCCCCCTCAAGTTTGTTGTTCCAGTGCTGGGACCTCTTGAACCTCTTTGACAAGGGCTTGTCAAAGAGATTTGCATAGCCACGGTCCTATCTGTGTCCAAGCATTGCCGCACTGCACAAGTGCCAGACGGCCAACACCTGAATAGTAGAATGGAGCCACTTGTGCACGGCTTTTGTGTTATTCATGAGTGGGTTCAAGCTACACAGGTGCCAGTGGTCCTACACAGTGTGGCTATGTTCATTCACAGATGGGAGTGCAGTCGCAAACTTTTAGAGAATAGAAAAGTGTTTTTTTGAGATGGTTTGAATGTTTGAGGAAAAAAAGGGTCTAATTGATATGAAATATATAAAAAAAAAAAGATTTCAATTCATTACATTCATTTAAGCACGGTGCCAACGCGTTTCTTGGCGTAAGCCGCTTCCTCAGGTCAAATATTTGCCAGCAGGGTGTAGCCATAGTTTGGAAGGCACTACAGACTACAGCTACACCCTGCTGGCATGTATTTGACCTGAGGAAGCGGCTTACGCCGAGAAACATGTTGGTACTGTGCTTAAATGAATGTAATAAATTGAAATCTTTTTTATATACTGTATTTCATGTCAATTAGACCTTTTTTTCCATACATTCACACCATCTCAAAAACACACTTTTCTATTGGGCGCCTCCTACTATCTATAACAAAGTAAAACCTGTGGTCTCAGCGATACTAACCATATCTTGATATCTAGTGAGTTGCAGCTCTGTAAACACCTTGCTGGTGATGATGAGTTTGCTCAGAGGAGACTGAATCAAGCTCACAGAAGGATTTCTGTAATTACCCTTTGTGGCAACTGGCAAGGAGAAAATAATTTCAGAATGTAGTACAACATTGACTTCCACTTCTGTCATCCTGGAACAGAAGCCCAAGGCGAACGTCACACCAGCAGAATGTGTTATAGTTGGGGCGTAATCCGATGATCAAATCGTACCGCAACATTAAAAATAGGCTATGGCGATCCGCGTGGCAATGATCGGTAATGTGCCTTTTGGCAGCAAGCCAAAATATAAGTAAGGCTCTCTAGCGCTCACTTCCGTGCATGCGCACCACAACGCGAGCACAAAACAATTTAAAATATCTGTGGGGCCATTGACTTACATGACTTCCGATCACCTCAGGTCAACGTGGATGTTGACTGGTAACGCGCTAATAATGCTGGTGAAGCTTTTACGTCAGATGTGATGCTTTCAGCGCATCTCATTGCACTGCATCAGGTATGAAATGTCCAGTAGACTTTCATTGCTTTATCGTTAAAGGTTGCAGTGGATGGGATGTCGGGACACCTTGGAAAGAAGAGACAAAACAAAAATCGGGAGTCCAAACGGTGTAGTATGTCAGTGACATTGAAAACAATATGCTGATAAAAGGGCTACTCGAAAAAAGGTGGGTTGCTGGAGGCAGCAAACCACAGGAAGCAGGTGGAGATAATGAACCCGTCTCCACTCGGGGTGTCCCAGACTCGGACCAGTGGTGGTACCTTCTTCTTGAAAAGACAATGATGGTTTCAATCGTGGGCTGTTTTTGAACCCTGCTCACAGTACAAAGCCCTCCTTGCATCCTGGCTCTACATAATCTGGCACTCTTATTGGCCAGGGGAGGCACGCTTAGACATATGAAACGCATTGCCTGAGCAAAAATAAAATTCTCTTTTTTCCTATGAGAATGTCCTTATTGAGGTAATCCACCTGATTTATCATTTTTACTGTTGATTTTAACTCACATTCATAAACCC
Organism: Hyperolius riggenbachi; assembly: GCF_040937935.1. Classification (NCBI taxonomy): domain Eukaryota; kingdom Metazoa; phylum Chordata; class Amphibia; order Anura; family Hyperoliidae; genus Hyperolius; species Hyperolius riggenbachi. The sequence continues at coordinate 427,951,603 of NC_090650.1, forward strand.
TTGGGCACTTCTTTACCCTCATTGTGCTTAGCGTTAAAAGGATAATGTCATAGTGTGTAAGGGGCCTGAGGCTTCAGTGGGCACAAGCTCACCACAACTAATAGCTAAAGAACAAAACAAAAAAAAAACCTGGTCTGATAAATCTTAATTTCTACAGAGGCCCACAGATGGTGGGCTGAGAATTTGGCACCAGTATCCAGCAACAACTTGACTCCATGGACCCAACCTGTCTTGTGTCAACAGACGGGAGATTTGCAGCATAAATGTACAGCTGGTATCTGTATTAATGGCATGTGTAATCACGTCAACATGGACCAGAATGTTTCTAACACCTTTTGGAAAATCCTGCCATGAGGAACTGAGGTTGTTTGGAGGACAGAAGAAGACTCTATCCAGAATTAGTATTGTGTTCCTGCGATAAAGTCTTCTTTGAGATCTATACACCGGCATACACACTCATTTTAGAAATATGATCCTTTCCTTTTTTTAGTCTGGTTTCAGTAAAATACCTTTTTTTATGCTAATGTAGCTTCTCAGCACGATTAATTACAAGAAATACTGTTGAACTGTAGGTGCTCCTGAAGTGATATCCTGTAGTAAAGAGCTGATTAGAAGAGAAATTATCACCGGAGCCTCGATTCCCATAAAAGCACATTAGCATCGGCGAATGTTCCTTCAGGTACACAAAATAATTTAGGGATTAATTCAGATCCATAATAATTATGGCATGCATTGAAAAAAGGGATGTAAGTGCAGGTTATTGCTAATTACCCGAGTCTTTACTTGGACTATTTAATGCAGGTTTCAATTATTTATCATTAATTTTATGCGTACTGTAAAAGTCCTTGGAAAAATATATATTTTAAAACTATGTTTAGCGTTCAACTCCTGTATTTTTTCCTCGCATTCAACTGTTAACGTGTCAGTTATACTTAGAAAGACTGCATAAAATAAACATGGTAACTTTTAAAAAATATCATAAGAGTACTATTAAACTAATTAATGATATTTAAAGCAAACTTGTCACGTATTTCACCTAAACAGAGAGCTCTGCATGGAAATAAGGAGGTTTTACTGATGCTATAGGACTGGAAAAATTCTTATTCCAACTGCAGTGTTTTTCCTTTTCATTTCAGGACGTAGATTCTACATTCTAATTAGTGATGCTGTGGGTTTTAGGACCTAGAATCTACACCCTCCTTTACAAATCACCCACACATGTACATGCACGGTTCTGTGAATGATTGCTGCTAGCAAATAGCAACAATCAATAAATACAGTTAGGAAAGGAAAAAAAACACATTTTAAAAATTAAAAAATGTCACATGGTCCCAATAAAATAAAACATGTTTTTTTGTTTGTTTGTTTTTCATGATCAATCAAGTTTTAACCCCACCCTAGCCAAATAACCCACTGTTAACCCCTGCAATACCTATACCTGTTTATAAACTTTTAATGACTGCCACCTGTAGTGATCAGATGTGATCTCTAGGGTGAAAGTTTGGGGCCTCTATGCTCTACAGATGTATCTGTACAGTAATATGGCCCCCAAACTGTCACCCTAGCGAGCAAATGCATCTGATCGCTATAGACGCACAGGCTGGGGATAACAGTCTGCCACATGCTCAGCTAGTAATAAAATATGACATACGGGGTATCAGTTTAACTGGGAAGGGCCAAATAATTCATTTTTATCTGTTTTAAACTGTAGGATGTGTCATGTGAAAATTAATAAGGGTATGAAGTGAACAAAATGTATATTTCATGCAATAAGGCCACATTTTTCCCCATAAAATAAATTAGCTTTGGTGAAAAAAACATTACCTAAAAAAATCCTAGATTGTATTGAAAAAAAAAAAAGGTTACATATAGTTACATAGTTATTTGGGTTAAAAAAAGACATACGTCCATCGAGTTCAACCAGAATGGTATAAATAATTAAAAGTTGCAACTGTATTACAGCAAAAGGGTAAAAACTGTGGAACCCGAACAGGTTGAAAACGTTTTTGGGGACTTTTATCATAATTCAAATGCCTCCTCCCATTTATTTATTTTTTATTTCAAGATGCATACGAATTAAAGTTTCAAACAAACCAGAATTTTTAGGATCAGAATTCATGACCACATGGATATGAGCCAATCAATTCTTTTGCATGACCCTTTTCCACGAGAGAGAAGATCTAACATTTCAAACCAGGCTGAAAATGAAAAAAAAAAGAAAAATTAAATAAAAAAAATGGGGCAAATTTTTATTTTCTACAGTGTTAAACCTTTAATCCCTCTAAGCCAGCGGATGTTTGCTGCTGAACACAGACAGGCATTCTCATTCAGAACTGTGTGAGCTGGGCTGGAACTTGACAGTGGCTTCCAGCTGATTAGGATTCAAAGGGAGTCCTCTTAAGTTACTCTTAGACTTGACTGGATCATGCAAGCAAAGTTGATGGATTTGTGAGAGAAATTGAAAATTAAAACTGCCTGCTGTCCTTACATTTGCCGTTTGGCAGTGGAGCCGAAGAGAGATATTGAATATGAAAAGGAACATAGCTCGGGGATATAAGCTCAGCTGTGTAATGTCTTCGGCTACTGCACTGGTATACATTAGATTTTTTTTTTCTTTTTACCCTGAAGACTTAAGTGTTGGTGTTTATGCTTGCAGCAAAAGCATCTCTGAAGACTTAAAGACCAAATCCAGGGACCTTTCCTCCTGAATGCCTTTATTAGCTCTGCGTTTTATATTTTTACCGCGTATTAAATTTTATCAAAGATATTTTGCTTTAGGTTGTAATGAAAAAAAAAATAGACTACCTGGAAAAGCAATGGATTATTATTGGCCTCTTTGTAGCAAGGTCAGGTAGATCAAGGTCTACCAACATGCAACGGCAGAGTGTCATTAAGGTTATTATTATTTTATTAATATAGCCCCAGTATCTTTTTTAGCGCAGTACAAAAAAGATTGGGGAGCATAGATACATGAGATGTTCAAAGCTCTGTACATCTAGGCCATCCAGCATCAATACAAATATAGACATTGTTGATGAGAAGTTTGAGACATCACCAATACCGGTAGATGTTTATATGATAAATTACAGTAAAAAAAAAATACTAGGAGGAGGTCACTGCCCTTGCAAGCTTACAATCTAGAGGGTAGTGGGTTGGAGACATTAGGAGATGAGACACAGGAGTTAGCAGATAAGGCAGGGAGCCTACATTGCAATCTATCAAAAAATATAGGTATGTCTGAACAGGTGTGTTATAGGCTTGTCTCAAAAAGGTTTTTAGACTTGGAGTATGATGAACAGGCTGGCAGAGAGTATTCCAAAGGAGAAGTGATGCTTGAGAAACGTCCTGGACGCAGGAGTGAGAGGAACGGACCAAGCCAGAGGATACGAGGGTCTCCTGGGAGGAGTTAAAGCGGATCCGAGATGAAAAACTATAACGATAACAAGTAACCTGTCTATATATCTTATCTAAAGTTTAGATAGTTTGCACAGCAAATCTAGCTGCAAACAGCTTTAATAGAAAATTATTATTTCTTCCTGTGATACAATGACAGCCGCCATTTTGTTTGTAAACATTACACAGAGGCAGGCTTATCTGTATCTTGAGCAAAAAAAACCTAATCCCCCCCTCCTCCTCCCTCCTCCCCTCTGCCTCTGAAATATCTGGCTAGTAATACCTCCCCCTCCTCCTGCCTAGACTGAGCTCCCATGAGCCCTTGCTACTGCCAAGGCTCTGAACACCTGTGGGCGTGGTTTATTTAGTTTATAGGGAATTAGAGTATTAAAACAAAAACAAAAAAGTATTTGGCTTGAGGAATGCCCTATAAACAATAGGAAAGGAACATAATTATGCAATGAGTAAAAGTTCAAATCTGATTAACTTTAAGGTTCTGGGCAGGATGGTATCTGGAGATTATTAAGGAAATGTATGGAGGTGACAACTTATTAAATGTTTTGAGTTATAGGGTGTGGTGGACCCTTTTGGTAATAGGTAGCCAATGGAGAGATTGGTGGAGAGGAGGGGGGTGGGTGTTACAGTAGTGAAGATGGGATATGATTAGAGCATGTACAAGTAGACTCCTTTAGTAGCCTCCTGTGAATGGAATGGCAGAATTATGGAAATGTTTTTGAGATGGAAATAGCAAGAGGCAGTTAATGTGTTAATATGTGGTTTTAATGAGAGTGCAGAGTGCAAAGTTTCCCCCAGACACTGAGCTCTAGGAGATGAGGTTATTGGGGTGTTGATTTAGGGTACCTTTACCTTATGTGTGCTAAGTATTATGCGTTCTATGACTTGCACATAATGAAGCACATGCTGTGCATGTAAAAAAACAAATAAACACACAAACACACCAGAGCATATTTTATTCTCCTCTGGTTTTTGTCCTTTTTGTCCTCTTATAGTTCAGAAAAAATGATGAGTACCAGCAGGATGAATATGGCTACCCTTGTTTATGTTTCCACCTTGCTCAGATCTAGATCCAAAACATCTGTCCCATGAATGGGCTCTGTCACATGTTAAGCTGACCATACACTGGTCAATGTGGGCAACAGATAGATCCCTCTCAAATCATTGTCTGATCAGAGAGGGATCTATCTTATCAAATCTCTTCACACACTTTACACATATTTTCTATAGATTTAAATATCTGTGCACACAGTCTGCAGGGTCCGTAGGTCTCTCAGACTTCTCCCTCCGGGGAGGAGTGTAGTGTAGGGTTAGCGGAGCCATTTCCACCTGTCCACCTGCTCTTCCACCCATGTCTTCTATCCACCATCGGGACTTCTCCCATCTCGTCCCCCTGGGGGAGCTGTGTGATAAAACATTAGTAGCCAAACACTTACGAGACCACCAGAGGCTTCAAGTATTTTCCCTCTATTGTTTGTTGCATGATACACAGCTCCCCTGAAGTGAATAAACCGGGAGAAGCCCCGGCAATAGAGAGAAGACACGAGATGAAGCTCCGGTGGACAGGTGAGAGTCGCTCCTCTGCTGCATCAGTCAGGCCAAAATGCAACCCCACTAGCGACAAGCTCCTGGTCTACTGACAATTGAGCCAAAAATCTTACATCCAGCATGATCATCCGAATCGATTGATATCAGCATAAAATCAATCAGTAATTGTCTGCAAATGATCAAATCAGTTGGATATCGATAAAGAATATTGACCAGTGTATGGTCACCTTTACTGTGTTTACATGAAGCAAATTTTATCCTATTATATCCATAAAGCACATTTGAAATCAGTGGTAACCATCCCCCAATCAAATCTCTTGAAATCTTTGGTGGTCTCCATGGTGGGAAGGTTTCCGTCTCTATCTGCTCTCTGGTGACTTTCCCCTGTATAAGCCCATTGTCCTCTTTTCATGTATTCCAGTATCTCACATGTTATCATGGACCTCCTCAGATTCACTAATTATCTTCTGCTGGAAGAGGAATTATAATATGTAAAGCACATCTTTAGTCTCTTTTATGTAGACAACAGGATAATTATAATTATCCCAATAAATATGTTTGCATTACATGCCGGTGCCAGAAATGATAGCATTACCACTTCACTTCAGCTTTAATTTATAATTAAACTCACCGAGAGGCCAGGAGATCTGACTATCTCTTTAATGCATCTGACACTTGGTGAACTGTGTGGGTTTCTGCAAATTGTGCCTTTTGTTTTTCATTTGTTCTCATAATTTCTATTTCAGTGCAATCTTTGTTCATTATTAATTTTATTTGCTTAAAGGAGATCCGATGGGGAAAAATAAAGATTACGTTTTATTTGCCTGTGGCTTCTTCCAGCCCCTAGAAGTCTATCTGGTCCAGCCGGCGTTGCAGTTCCATTGTCCTCCAGGATTCCACTGTCATCTCCGTAAGATCAACAACCCCATCCAGATCACGAGCTTCCCTTCATCTGCTGCTGGGAGCGTTCTACACTTGCATTGTTCCCGTTTGGTGAACTGCGCAAACACAGAACACTCCTAGCAATGAGAGCACAATCACAAGAGGCATACGGCATGTCCACACATGCACAGAAGCCAGCGACCCGGGTTGCGATTTTACGAAGGTGACAGTTGGACTCTAGAGGATAATGGAACTGCAGCGCTGAACCACATAGACTTCTAGTGGCTGGATAACGTACTGGTTAAGGGCTCTGACTCTGACAGGGAATCAGGGTTCAAACTGTTTCTCTTCCTATTCAGTAAGCCAGCACCATACCTCTGTGAGTGCCTTATTTCTTTACCCTACTTTGCTCCATATTGTGGCAAACTGCACTATTTGGGCTTTCTTTTTATGGAGTCAATTTACCCCCTCTCTCTTATTCAGTAAGGAGTTTTGGGCAAGACTCCCTAACACTGCTACTGCCTACTGAGTGCAGTGCCGAGGTCCTTATCTGCAAGGGGACGGGGCTGAGTGCCAGAAGTCGGTGTCCATGGGGCTCCAGGAGCGATTTGGAACAAAAAGACCCAGCAGGTTGTTATAACTTTATGTGCATGCGGAAGCAGGTGGGCCTGGGGTCCGGGAGGGATTTGGAAGAAAAAGACCCAGCAGGTTGTTGTAACTTTACATGCATGCTGGAAGCAGGTGGACATGGGGGTCTGGGAGGGATTTTGAAGAAAAAGACCCAGCAGGTTGTTGTAACTTTACATGCATGTTGGAAGCAGGTGACATGGGGATCCGGGAGGGATTTTGAAGAAAAAGACCTAGCAGGTTGTTATAACTTTATGTGCATGCGGAAGCAGGTGGACATGGGGGTCCGGGAGGGATGTGGAAGAAAAAGACCCAGCAGGTTGTTGTAACTTTACATGCATGCTGGAAGCAGGTGACATGGGGGTCCGGGAGGGATTTGGAAGAAAAAGACCCAGCAGGTTGTTGTAAGTGCCGCAAGCAGGAGGACATGGGCGACCGGGAGGGATTTGGAAGAAAAAGATGCAGCAAGTTGTTATAGCTTAATACTAGAGGAATATAAAATGTGGAATTAACACTGAATTTCCTCTTTGTATTTAATTAGGTATTTTTTCCTCACTAGTATTGTTTCCTAAAAAGTTAGGGTAGACCTACTGTTTGATACATTTCAGATTTTCCAAAAATTAAAGGAGAGTTAAAGGAAGTATATGCTTTGTACATACTTAACAGCTAATCAAGTAACACGGCTGTAAAATTCCTATAGATTGCAAAAATAAACATTTTTCAGAAACAAAAAAAAAGCCAGCTTGCTTTGAATGTTTTAAGGGCCCTTTTCCACCAGTGCGGAATACGCAGCATTTCCCAGCATGTGAGTCAGACAGGGAAGCGCTGCCTATTCACCGATTTAGTCAATAGCCTTGCCCCTGCATCGCATGCTTGTGTGATATGGGCGGTATGCGGCAGTTTACTGCAGCACGCTTCCGAATCCCTAAAACTGTGCATGGCATGGCTATAGCAATTTGTCTGCATCTTTGCAGAGCATGGGTGCCCGCATCCGATTCAGAATGGGCACACCACCCCAGTAGAAAAAGGCCATAAAAAAGTGTATATGTAGAAAAGACACCTGGTAAAGAGGGCACCAGAGATAGTCGTGAGTAGAGATGGCCCGAATTGTTCGCCAGCGAGCAGTATTCTGCAAACATCCGCTGTTTGCATTCGTGGCAAACAGCCCCCTATACATCATCTTTGAACTAAACTTTGTCCCCTTACCTCATAGTCAGCAGAAACATGGCAGCCAATCAGCTAGCACTTCTTTCTGGACCACCCACCCACCATCAAAAATCAGTTGTGGTTGGCATATTGGATTCATTCTCAGCTGATTGTTAGTGAGAGCAGGGTCAGACTTGCTGCAGATAGGTAGAGAAAGCATTAGCTAGGCCTGTGTTCTTGTTCCTCACTTGCTGTGATAGCATCACAAATAGCCCTTTTGAGCACTAGCACATCGGTCTCCTGTGTTTTTTTTTGTGTGTGACACCCCGCAGCCCACTGACACCCAAAGCTGTGTGCACACTACATTATTTGCAGGAACAGAACCACTCTAGTGCATAATTATTTCACTGTATTCTGATAGTACTATCATATCTCTCTGTGTGTGACACTCCACAGCCCACTGACACCTAGAGCTGTGCACAATGTGATTTCTGCCCTTTAGGGGTTAAATTCCGACTTTGCGTCAACTTCATAATTTTTGGTGGGACTTTTGGCATGGATCCCCCTCCGGCATGTCCAGGTGTTAGCCCTCTTGAAACAACTTTTTCATCACTTTTGTATCCAGAAACGGATCCTCTACCTCTAATACTTTCAGCCATAGACCCTGAAGAAGCATGCAGCATATCAGGTTTTTCTGACAATTTTGACAGATATGACAAAATTAGCTGCATGCTTGTTTCTGGTGTGATTCAGCCACTACTTCGGCCAAATAGATCAGCAGGGCTGCCAGGCAACTGGTATTGCTTAAAAGGTAATAATTATGGCAGCCTCCATATACCTCTCACTACAGTTCTCCTTTAAAATCACTATTACTTTTCTTGTCCATAAATGATCATTCCCCAGTTTACCTGACTCTTATTTGGTACGTTGCCACACAAAGGAAGTTGCAGGGCATGCTGGGTTGTCTTTTTTTGCTTCTTTACTTGCCCCTCAGACTTGTGCAGCCTGATTGGCTACAGCCTCTTTCCCTCCTATTTTCCCCTCCCCCCCTCACCTCTGTTCCTCTCTGATTGGCCAATATTTCTCATGCTGAGACAATGCACTTTCTATAGTGAAGGGCGGGAAAATCACGCAGAGGAGAGTAAGGACGGAAATGACATCAGGATTGGCTTAAAAATGGCCAGAGTTAAAATGAGAAATGCTAAGAAGGATTTTCTCTTTCATTACTATAGAAAAATCACTAAAATCAAAATGCAGACAGTGCAATACATATGTTATGTAAGTAGAGCAAGTATTTATCTACTTATATATATATATATGGTTTTTTTTCTGATTATAGCTGACAGCTCCTCTTTAACATTTGTGCCCATGGCAGCACCTTTTTTTTAACAGGGCACCTCCAGCACATGTTTTAACTGCAATTCTAGGTGATAAGAAACTTGTAGTGTGCTCATTGACCATATCTAATCATCAGTTGCTCAATTTACTTGGACAAAATACATTATTAATAATAATAATAATCATCTTTCTATTTTTATCTCTCTCTATGTACCTGATGCACAAAGTGCCGGTAATTTTGCTGGGTGCAGGCAATGCACGCAATGTTACCGGTCCGGTATTGACACCAGCAGAGTACGCCACGTTGCACAGTTAGTGTGACAATATTGTAAATGGGTAATGTAATTGTTGCTATAGTAACACACATTTATCTAGTATCGTAACTTGCCTTACCATAGCGATGCTTGCATTACCCGTGTGCAGTGGTTCATACTAAGTCCTATTAATTCTGCAACATGCAGTACTCTGCTGGTGTTAGTACTGGTAATATTGCCATGCTCTGCTTGGGCACCACGGCAATATTACCGGTGGTTTACACATCAGGCCAAAGCTGCCTGAACTAATTGCTGAAAGCAGTAAAAACCTCACATGGGTTTTAATCCTCCTTCCCACTATTAAAATGAGTTTTTATTTTTAGTCTGTACTCTTGACTGAGAGATGTACCTTACTTCATATCCTCTTTAACCACCTGCCGACCGCTCCATGCCAATTGGACGTGGCGGCAGCCCCAGGACCACTCAACGCCAATTGAGTCCTGGGGCGGGGTTTTACAGGAGATTGCGTGCACCAATGTGCGCACATCTCTGCTTGAATGACGGAGTTCCACTCCATCCTCAGTATCCCAGCGGCGATCACTGATAGGAGACTGTTAGACGGCGAAAATGTACAGCGCTGTGATCTAAGGCAGCGCTGTACTTGGGACAGCCGTGTCACTCGCCTGTCCCCTACAAACAATCAGGAGCGATCGGCTCTCATAGGCTGATGCCTATGACAGCTTATCGCGGTGATTGGCTGGTTGGGGAAGGGAGGGCTGGGAATTATACAAAAAGTCAAATGTATTATAAAAAAAAACAAATAAATAAATAAAAAATAAACAAACAAGGCAGCAGCAATCAGAGCCCTTCAACAGAATGCTCTGTTGGTGGGCAGAAAAGGAGGGAGGAGTCACTTGTGTGCTGAGTTGTATGGCTGTGCAGCGAGCCCTTAAAGCTGTAGTGGCCTAATTAAAACTAAAAGAATGGCCTGGGCACGAGGGGGGGGGGGGGGATAAAGCCTGTCTTTCATAAAGGTGAGTACATGCGGCAACGACGGGTCCGTCAGACCCGCCTGCTGGGCGGACGTTCAGCCGACAGTAGTGCGTGTTTACATGATGTCGGTGGACTGATAAGGCTGTTTCTGAATGATTCACTCAGCGGGAGGGTCGCGCTACTGTCGGCTAAAAGTCAGCCCAGCAGGAGGGTCTGACGGACCCGTCGTTGGCGGCCGTAGTGCGTGTGTACGCACCTTTAGTGATTACTTGGCATGGGGTACAACAACTATAAATTGGGCCTTGGTGATCACAGCGGGTCCGGTTCAAAGGTTGCTGACCACTAGTGGTTAGGGCCTTGTCCAGGGATTATGGTGGGGATATGGAGCCTGGCGGGGAAGAGACTGAGGCAGTGATCCTGGTGTGGAGAGATTACTTAAAATATTTACACTTTTTTTATCCTTTAAATCCTCTCGCTGTATTTTTTTTTATGTTATTCAATTTTAATCCTATGCAGTAAAATTAACATTTTGTTTAGAGGCCTACCATCATGAAGCCACCATTTCAGTAAATGTTTCTTCTGTCAAGTAACTTTTTCTGCATTTCATTACAGTTTAGGCATTGCAAAGGACATCACATATCTACTAAAATCCTGAATTTCCTTTTATTATCACTGTAATCTAAATTATACTGAGATGTAAAAACATGTGTGACTGATTTCATATTATTTCATTTTCATGTACAACTTGTGTGAAGCTGTTATTCAGAAGAAGTAGGAGGCTATTTAAGTAACATATATAGCCAGGTTTAATTTCCCATATTTAATGCATATCATAGGCAATGTAACCATGGAAACTAACGCCAACTATTCCTTGCAAGCTACGCCAAGATGTAAAACATCTAATAAACTCATCGTCACAAAATAATACCAACATCAGCATTTACAGTGACACCATCTGTGAAAGAAAAAAAATAGCAATTTTTTTTTTTCTGTAGGAAATAGCACACTATTGCGTCAACAACGTGGAATGAATAACTCTGCTTTTGAAGAACAAAAACATGGAAGTCATTTTTTGTGGCTAATAGCATACCTTATCAAAGTTAACACGCCTTATCAGAGTAGCATAGCGAACACTATGAACGTATGCCTGCTAATTGCCAATGACGAGAGCTCCACTCGTCCTGCCCTGAGCCCCTGCGGGTTCGTAGCGCTCGCTATGCTACTCTGATAAGGCGTGTTAACTTTGATAAGCCATGCTATTTGTCTTAGTGAATCAAGCCCTGTATGTTTTCTTTATTATTATTATTATTATTATGTGAGTCTGAAGTGTAATAAAAATAAACAGATACTCACCTTAGGAAAGGGAAGGCTCTGGGTCCTATAGAGCCTTCTCAGTCATCCTACAGTCCTCGCATTCCACTGTGATGTCCACCGTTAGCAGTCTCTGACTGCTCTCTCTTGCGCAAGAATGTGTTCTTGTGCGTGCGCAGTGCAATGCTGCCTGCCTTTCGGAGAACTCAGGCTCCCAAAGACTGCCGAAAGCCTCCAGTGGTTGAGAGGGCAGTCTCCAATCCATCAGTCGGAGACTACTAACGGGGCACATAACGGTGAAATGCGAGGACCATAGGAGGAACTATAGGACCTACGGCCTTCCCTATCCTTAGGAGGGGTTTTTATGCATTACTGCATTTTTATGGAGATGATATATGTACCTACAGGGCTGGATTTGTACTTTTTTCCACCCAAGGGTCACTGTCACCAACCGCCCCCAACATTATTGCCATCTCTATATGAAAAATCGCCAGTTGCAAGGTACTGCACATGCACAGCCAAGGCTGCACACTTCCTTGACTGTGCTCTAATGGCTGGCAGCATTCTACTCATGCGCAGAATGCTCCCGTCCACGGGAGCACAGCTGAGGAGGTGCATGGCAAGGGCCGCACATGTGCAGTAGCCCACAACTGACTAGTGGGCAAGTTTTTGGATGGGGACAGCGGCACAACATAACAGATAAGGAGGAACCAAGGGACCCGTAAGGCTATGAGGGAATATAAGAAGCCCCAGGTTAGTACAATAGAACTTTTCTCCTGTCTCAGGTACACTTTAAAGGAAACCTGAGATAAAGTACAGTATATGGTTTTATACTTACCAGGGGCTTCCTCCAGCCACCTCGAATGCATCTACTTAATCGCTGTCTGCCTGATCCCCTCCATTCTCCCGCAGTGGAGTCTGTGATCCAGCCCAGTCTTGCACCACTGCACATGTGTGGTCCCAGCCTGGCCGCGTACACCCTCCAATCGAAATCCCATGGCTGGGAGAGTTCTGCGCAAATAATGTTGCAGTCTTAGCGAATTGTGCATGTGCAGAACACTCCCAGCTATGGGAGTGCGATTAGCCGAAGTGAATCATGACAGGGCCAGTTGTGGAATTTACAGTGCCAAACTGAGAAAGTAGGGCGATCAAGCAGATGGACTACAGGACGCTGGAGAAAGCTCATATAGGACCGTGGCTACTGTACAAATCTGAATAGAAGCTCATAGGGCACAGAGTGGACAGAGGCAAAGCAAGAGCATTTTGTGACAACAGAAGGGATCACAACAAAGAGAGGATGGGGACTGGTAAGCCCCCTAGGTATAGTTATCGTAGGAAATTAGGGCTTTTGTTTTTTAAAGCAAGAAGTTTACTGCTACTACTTGTTTTCTGAAGGGGGGAGGGGACACACAGTGAACATCAGACAGTAAAGGAGTAATTTCAATGGTGTCCACTTACAGCCTGCAGCCTTTATCTCTCCCCTGCTGTTAGACCCTCTGACATCCATCACACACGCTGAAAGTGAGGTGATCCGATCGCTGTGCACAGCAGAGAAACTTTTTTTAAGGAGGAGGAAGAAGGTCTCGCACACTAGGATTCTCATCCATAAATCAACCCCAGCGGCACCGCAAAACATCACACCATCACATCCCCTCCACACTCCCGACTGGACTCAGGGCTGGCTGATGTCACGTAGCATGTAACGTGACTTGATTGACAGCGGGCAGAGAGCGATGGGCCTTTACCTGCTGTATAGGAAGTCGCCACTGACTCTGCCCAGGGCGAGACATGGGAGAGAGTCTGCATTAGTGTTGGGCGAACAGTGTTCGCCACTGTTCGGGTTCTGCAGAACATCACCCTGTGCGGGTGATGTTCGAGTTCGACCGAACACCTGATGGTGTTCGGCCAAACCGTTCGGCCATATGGCCGAACTAAGAGCGCATGGCCGAACGTTCGGCTAGCGCTGTGATTGGCCGAACGGGTCACGTGGTTCGGACCCCGAACACGCTCTGATTGGCCGAACGGGTCACGTGGTTCGGGTAAATAAATACCCGATCCACGTCATTTTTCCGCCATTTGTCTGTGGGTTTAGCTTTGGGTAGGCAGGCAGGGTAGTTCTCTCTCCAGCCAGGCTAGCCAGGGTCCCCCCAATCATTGTGTCGCTGCTGGGAACAGTAGTACACCGCTCACCCACACTATATAGCATTGTGTTTACTGCCACTCTGTGTACACCGCTCACCCTCCACTGTATAGCATTGTGTTTACTGCCACTCTGTGTCTCTGCTGGGAACAGTAGTACACCGCTCACCCGCCACTGTATAGCATTGTGCTCTGTGTCGCTGCTGGGAATAGTAGTACACCGCTCACCCACCACTGTATAGCATTGTGCTCTGTGTCGCTGCTGGGAATAGTAGTACACCGCTCACCCACCACTGTATAGCATTGTGCTCTGTGTCGCTGCTGGGAACAGTAGTACACCGCTCACCCACCACTGTATAGCATTGTGCTCTGTGTCGCTGCTGGGAACAGTAGTACACCGCTCACCCACCACTGTATAGCATTGTGCTCTGTGTCGCTGCTGGGAATAGTAGTACACCGCTCACCCACCACTGTATAGCATTGTGCTCTGTGTCGCTGCTGGGAATAGTAGTACACCGCTCACCCACCACTGTATAGCATTGTGCTCTGTGTCGCTGCTGGGAAAAGTAGTACACCGCTCACCCACCACTGTATAGCATTGTGCTCTGTGTCGCTGCTGGGAACAGTAGTACACCGCTCACCCACCACTGTATAGCATTGTGCTCTGTGTCGCTGCTGGGAATAGTAGTACACCGCTCACCCACCACTGTATAGCATTGTGCTCTGTGTCGCTGCTGGGAACAGTAGTACACCGCTCACCCACCACTGTATAGCATTGTGCTCTGTGTCGCTGCTGGGAACAGTAGTACACCGCTCACCCACCACTGTATAGCATTGTGCTCTGTGTCGCTGCTGGGAATAGTAGTTCAAGAGGGCGTGAAACCGTTAGCGTTACCGGTCCCTTTTCCTGGAACCTCTTATCTGTATTACATTTATGACTGCATGGCGACAAAAAGCATGTTACCTGTGCAAAGAAAAATGACATTTTCCGCATTTAAAAGACATTTTTTCCTTTGAAACTTTACAATCAATTTTCTCAAAAACTATAAGCTCTTTTTCAAATATTTTTTTTCCTCTTGTACCCACTCCCAAGGTGCACATACCCTGTAAATTTGGGGTATGTAGCATGTAAGGAGGCTTTACAAAGCACGTAAGTTCGGGTCCCCATTGACTTCCATTATGTTCGGAGTTCGGCTCGAACACCTGAACATCGCGGCCATGTTCGGCCTGTTCGGCCCGAACCTGAACATCTAGATGTTCGCCCAACACTAGTCTGCATGCAGGAAGCTGCAGGTTCATTCATTGCAGCCTCACAGTGTGCTGCTCCTAGCTGGCAACCGCGGCCTCCCCAGCCAGCTGCTTTGTTCACACAGGCTCAGATGGCCAGCCAGAGTGGGGCGGCCGCTGACTTCTTGCAGAGTGGGCAAGCAGCTCTTATGGCAGATGACAGGTGCAGTTAACCTGTCACCCGCCCTTCAGAATGTGGCAGATTCTGTCGCCCTAGTCCTAGGCCTTGGGGGCCTGCCCCTAAATCCCGCCCTGTGTATCTAGTGTATTTACTTTAAGATTACATTTTTCCTTATGATTATTTCCCTATTTTTCTATGTTCTTTGATGTGAAAAGTTACTCTGTATTTGTACTTAAGGGGAGTAACCATTTTGAGCATATCTTTATTTTCTAGGATATTATAGCATTCTCACTTATCCACGGTCTATGCGTACATTTTTACGGTTTTCAAATCTTTATATTTGATTGGTTATATGCGTATACGTCAGTTTCCCATCAGGCCCGTTTTTTTCTATCAGCGTGGCTTTAGAACTGTTTGTTGCTGTGGGAGTGTTTTGACAGTGATGTTATTTTTGAGGATGTACTTCCTGTGTACTGAAGTTCCCCATGATTGGTTGACATTTGAAGTTGTAGCCATATAAAAGGATGTGTGTAAGCATTGTTTGTCAGAATGAGCTTGCAACTTGAAGAAGAAGTATGTCGCTTCGAAACAGCGGGCTGTGGTTGCCTTCAGCCTATTCCTTGACATGTGATTTCTATTGCATGTTTAGCTACTTTTCACTAAAGCGGTGCTGCTGATACTGTTTTTTCTCTTTTATTTACACTTCAGACTCTCTTTAAAATTTTTCATTCCCCCCATGAAGAAAATATTTTTTTTTTGCCCATGGGAAGGAGGTTGTGAGCTTTTAAAAATGCTGATAACTCAAGTTGATGCAAGTTGTATGCTAATTTTATGCAAATGTGTAGTTTGAAAATAGATCAATCAAAAGTAGCAGCTGTCGCATTTGACTGTTGCATTTCCAAACTTCATATATTTACATAGAATTAGCAGAAACTTAGCCATTGTTTACATGTAAAAGTGAAAAATCCCCAGCCTCAGCTCCATCCACAGCATACACAGATGCTACAGCTATGAGCAGGTAGATGCTAAGGAGAGTAAAGAGTCAATTTGCAAAGGTAGAATTATTGGGAAGTTACAAAGTGATTATTTTTTCAAACAAGGCTCAGCATACACTGCAGCTCACTTAGTATCAGTATAACCACAGTATAGTATCTTGTAGTGTGCAAACTTGAGGTGAGTGACATGCCGATTTCTTAGAAAGGGAGTAAAATAAATAATGCAAGTATGTTCTGGGTCCGATTTTATGTTATTTTGAAAACCGGAAGGTGCCAAATTCATGTAAAAAATGAAAAATTGTTTGAAAAGAGGATGAGCAGGAGAATTACCTCTGAAAGGGACAGTTGTAAACTAGGTTACTTGACAAAGTGATGAGAATTATCTTATTTCGCCAAGTACGCTGATTGAGATAGCTGGAATTGTTTGTAGCTCACATGGCAGAAGTACATATGACAGACAAATATAGCAATTACAAATAACGAGAGATAACCATTGAAAGCACAACATTATAAGTAACATACATCTAAAGCATGGGGAGGCCTTAAGAGCTCTAAACCCAACTTGGGTGGTTGGAAGTTTGGAATGGGCAGCTGGGGAGTAGTGCGGTTCAACGGGCAAAGTGCCACAGGAGCGCAGACCCTGCAGGTGGGGGGTGGGGTTTAAAGTTTAGCAGGAGGACTGCTTGAAGGAAGTAGGTTCTCCTGCCCCTGGTGGCTCTGCAGGGGATAATTTTTTCATGACTGCCCAGTGGGAGGAGCATGTAAAATCCTGATGGCCCTGGTATTCATTCTATCAGTATAGAGGAGTTTTAGCGGTGGTAGGGAGTACCAATGTTTTTTTCTACAGCGCTAATCACTCTTTGGTGGAGCAAAAAGAGGAGCAAAGGATGGATAATGACAATGCTTTTTATGTGCTGTTCCCAGCTTTGTCAGTCAGTAAGAGTACCTGGAAAAAGAAATACTCAACTAATAAATAACAACCACAAACATCAAATCTATATATATAAAATCGGATGTATGTATGTGTGTTTGTGCCGCGATCACTCGAAAACGGCTTGACCAATTTGAATGAAACTTGGTAAACAGATCCCTTACTACCTGGGATGATATGTTCTGGGGGTCTCGTGACCTTCCTGCACATCTGGGCGGAGCTACAAACACGCAATCAGATTTCACCCATTCATGTCAATGGAAATAATGTAAAAGTCTGCCATTCTCACAGTAATCAAGCCAGAGTCCTCACACTTGGCACAGTTGGTCATTTGGTGACCAATGTTACAAATCCAGGAAGCGTAAAACAGCCACTCAAAATTCAGCCATTCATTTTAAATAGGAAAATGTAAACTGCAGCCACTGTTAATCGCAGGGTTCTCAAACTTGACACACTTGGTCACTGGGTGAATAAGAGTAAGCAGAGGCGGGACAAGGTCCTTCAGCACCCAAGGCTGAGACACCAAAGTGCGCCCCCCCCCCTCCCACCCCAGCCGTCACACACTGATTGCTATTAGACTAATAGGTGCCCCAAGGCCCCCAACCTCCCCAACACCTTAATCTCTAGTTATCTGGCTTGCAGTCACTGTCATGTATCCACTTCTCTTATTTATTTCTGCTTCAAACACAATTGGGAATGACAGCTGAATGAATTGTGCGCCCCCTCCTACACTGTGCCCTGAGGCTGGAGCCTCTCCAGCCTCTGCCTCGGCCCGGCCCTGAGAGTAAGATTCAGGAAATTGGGTGGAGCCTACAACAGCCAATCAAAATTCACCTATTGATTTTAAAGGGGAATATTTAAACTGCTGCCATTCTTACACTGTGTATGGCAGAGGCTTCAGACTTGCTGCAGTCAGTCATTGGGTGACTGGGGTCCAAATTCACTAAAGGGGCGGGGCCACAAACAGCCAATCAGATTTCTTTGCTGGATAAACTGCTTCCATTCACACATTTTTGATGCCAGGAACCTGAAAGCTTACAAGCTTGGTCATTGAGTGATTGTGTGACAAGGTAACACAAAGTGGGCTGAGCCAAAAACAAATTTTACTGGGAAAATATAAACTGCACTTACACTGTTAATGGCAGGGTTGTCAAACTTTGCACAGTTGGTCATTGGGTGAATACGATTAAGATTTTGTAAAGTGGGTGGAGCCTACAACAGCCAATCAAAATTCAACTTTTGATTTTCAAAGGGAATATTTAAACTGCTACCATTCTTATACTGTTAATAGCAGATGCCTCAAACCTGGTAGAGTTGGTCACTGGGTGACTGGGGTTCAAATTCAGAAAGGGGCAGAGCGACAAACAGCCAATCAGATATACAAAGTATTGATACCAAGGACCCCAAAGCTAATAAACGTGGCAATTGAGTGACTATATGTCAAGGTTAGAAAAAGTGGGCGGTGCCAGAAACTTCATTTTTTACATGGCAGGGTTCCCAAACTTGACACAATTGGCCACTGGGTGACTGGGATTATTATTCAGAAATGTGGATGGAGCCTACAACAGCCAATAAAAATGCAACTATTGATTTTCATGGGGAATATTTACATTGCTACCATTCTTACACTGTTAATGGCAGAGGCCTCAAACCTGATACAGTCAGTAATTGGGTGACTGGGGACCAAATTCACTAAAGGGGGTGGAGCCACAAACAGCCAATCAGATTTGTTAGATTGATTCCAGCCGTTCTGGTATTGGCAGGGTTCTCAAACTTGACACAGTTGGCCACTGGGAGACTAGGATTAATATTCAGGAAAGTGGGTGGAGCATACAGCAGACAATCAAAATTCATCTTTTGATTTTCAAGGGGAATATCTACATTGCTGCCATTCTTGCACTGTTAATGGCATGGATTATTATACAGATAAGTGGGTGGAGCCTAAAAAAGCCAATCAAAATTCACCTGTTGATTTTCAAGGGGAATATTAAAATTGCTGCCATTCTTGCACTGTTAATGGCATAAGCCTCAAACCTGATACAGTTGGTCATTGGGTCACTGGGGTTCAAATTCAGAAAAGGGGATAGAGCCACAAACAGCATATCAGATGTGTTTCATTTCACTGGGAAAATACAAATTATTGATGCCAAGGACCCAAAGCTCACAAACATGGTCATTGAGTGACTGTGTGTACAGGTTACAAAAAGTGGGCAGAGCCAAAAACTAATTTCACTGGGAAAATGTAAACTGCAGCCCTTCTTTACTGTTAATGGCAGGGTTCTCAAATTTTGCCCAGCTGGTCACTGGGTGACTGAGATTAATATTCAGGGAAGTGGGTGGAGCCTATAGCCAATCTACTAGTGCATCTTGATTGTAAAGGGTGGTAAGTAGCAGCATGGTGGTTCCTTCCATCCCCATAATGCAATCAGCCTCCAATATAGTGAGACCATGGAGAACAACTACAATCTGCTTTGAGATATAAAAAAAAGGACTTGCAGTAAATTAAGAACAATTCATTTAAATGAATTATGGAACTCTTACAATAAAACTTCAGCTCAGGGGTATTTGCTATATACTCTGTTCTATTTATTTTGATGCATATAAAATGTTACTAATTTTGATGCATGTAAAATTGTTTCTTTTTTTTACTATGCACAATAAAATAAAATTAAAGTACCTGGGGAAGCAATTGATTGCTGCTGGCCTCTCTGCTGCAGTCCCTCTCTCCTGGCTAGGAACACACTGGGCAGAATCGCTATCGTTGTGGAAAACGCATGCATGTTTGCCCATAATGAAAGTCAATAGGCCACATAAAACAATGCACATATCTCCGTTTTACAATGTGCATTTCAAATTGCTCAACTTGTTACATATTTCTTTTAAAACACATGTAAAACACACATACAGTAATGTATTTCAATGGAGATGCAGAAGATGTCCATTTTTGCATGCGTTTTAGATGTATTTTTATATTTATATATGATACTGTATTTTACATCCATTGAAAAGGGGAAATATTGAAACAATTCAAAATATAAATGCCCCAAAAACACATGAAAAACACAAATGCATACTAAAACGCACTGAAAAAGGCAGAAAAGCAAAATGCTAATCATGTGACTACACAGTATTGGGTTAAAGGGGCACTACAGCAAAAAAAAAATGTCCACAGTAAAACGAGCCATAAATTACTTTTCTCCTATAATGCTGTCACTTACTGTAGGCAATAGAAATTTGACAGAAGTGACAGGTTTTGGACTAGTCCATCTCTTCATAGGGGATTCTCAGCAAGGCTTTGAGGGGGATTCATAGGGCATTCTCAGCAAGATCAGAATCAGAATCAGAATCAATTTTATTTCGCCAAGTAAGTTTGCACCTACAAGGAATTTGTCTTGGCAGTTGCTTAACAAACACAAACACAAACAAAAACAATACAAGGACAGACAGTGTGAATATTACAAGTTAAGGACATTATAAGTATAGTGGCAGTAAGCAATGTGAGAATTGTTCATTTACAGTTCTGTGCTGATTACTATCAAGTCCTAGCAGCTCTAACGTGGTTCAGCATTAAGTATGGCTACCGCTTGAGGAAAAAAGCTGTTCCTGTGTCTGGAGGTTTTGGTAGCGATTGACCGGAATCTTACTCCTGAACGCATGCGCTGGATGATGGAGTGAGCTGGGTGAGAGGGGTCAAAGGCAATTTTGGATGCTCTCTTTCTGCACCTGCTAGTGTAAAGATCCTGCAGGGAAGGTAAGCTACAGCCAATTATCCTTTCCGCTGTTCAGATGATGCGCTGCAGCCTCCCCTTTTCTAATGCTGAGCAGGAGCTGAACCATACAGTCATAGATGATGTTATGGTGGATTCAGATATTCCCTAAAAAGGATTTTAACAATGATGCTGGCCAGCTTCCCTGCTCGCTACACAGTTTTTTTGGCAGTTGGACAAAGCAACTGCCATTCACTAAGTGCTTTTAAAAATAAATATATCCCTGAGAATCCCCTGTAAAGAGATGGACTAGTCCAAAACCTGTCACTTCTGTCAGATTTCTACTACCTACTGTGAGTGACAGCAACATAGGAGAAAAGTAATTTATGGCTCATTTTACTCTGGAAAAAATGTACTTCTTATTTGTATGTGTTTGCACATATTTTAAATTTTACAGTTTTTCGCTGTAGTGCCCCTTTAAGACTAAGAAAGAGGGAAGAGGTTCAACTTCAGATCTGGAGCACAGTAACAATTACATGCTCCTATACTCTATTATAAAAACAAAACATAAGTTGTTTACAATTTTATAGGAATTAAAAATAAAACATACAACATTAATAAATGCATTCCATAAAAAAAAAATCTATAAACTTGGGAGTAAAATTCTTTATTTAAATACAGTTTATCAGACAGGAATGAAAGCCATTACTACTATATACCTACTAATCCTTTCTTTCCTTTAAGTCCTCAATATCTCCTTTTTCTGTCATCCAGTTCTATCTTTTCTTCACTTGAGTGCTTTAACTTTTGCTTCTCCTGAGCGCTGCGGCTTCAAGATAAAAATAAATAGCAATAATAAAAGAACCGATTTTTAAAACAAGTACAGAAATAAAACTGAGAAAATGGAGGACAGAAATTAAATCCTTTATTACTGGTATAAGAAATAATATGACAGGCCTGCAAAATGTCATGCATGTAATATAGAGAATGTATTATAAAAATACTAATATTTTTAGTAATATTCTACATATGAATGTTATATAAAAGACTTAGTTGCACAGTTAAAATTTAATTAAAAAAAAAAAAATCAGACTAAAAATAAAACAAGTTGCAGACATAACGGAAATTTCAGAGTACCTCTTATTTATGCCTAGTACATCCAATTTTCTGTTAGATTTCACCATACAATTTTCTGTTAGATTTTTGTGTTAGATTTTCTGTTAGATTACTTTCTGTAGAGACTGGTCATTATCTCTGGTGCATTGTCTTCTGGTTATCTCCTGCTGAGCAGAACAATGACTAATTGCTAGGCAGATAGATGGTTAGATGTTGGAAATGATCTATCTGGCAGGTAAATCTTACAGAAACTCTAACAGGAAATTGTATATTGTGTACCCAGCATAAAACTATCTCTGTCTCTGCTGCCCTATTCTATATGGAAAAACATAGATGGATGGGCATAAACCAGGACAAATCAAGGTTCAGACCAACCTCACCTAGAGGTTACACAAGGCCTTCCTCGGTGGGCATTGTGTGTGTAGTCATATCTCAGTTAATGCAGGGACAGATTTCTGCAAACAGCACACAGGCCAGGGGAAAATGCCCCTGAAGATGGAAGAGATGGAAGAGGAGAGGAGTCTATAGTAAAAGGAAAAGTGGGTCATTTCCCAAGGAAAGCAAAGAAAATACTTTGAAGCTTCAGAATAAAAGGTGATGCATTTAACAGTATTTAATACTACAGGGAGAATTTTAGACACAGAATACGCTGGTCAGCATGTCTCACAGATGTATGGTCAGGTTGAAATCTGGAGAACTTGGAGAACAAAGAAACAATTATCCTTCAGACCAGGCCACCACCTTCCATTGTTCCATAGTCCAGTTCCGATGATCAGGAGAACATGATCAGGAAGTACCGGTACGCCCTATCAATCAGCAGCGGGTGCACTCATTCACAGTAGGACTTACACATGGGTGAATGGGAACAGGTGTTCCCTGAGCCAATCAAAATGCCTATATATGAATGAACATGACTCCAATCAGAAGCGAAGTTCATTCATAAGATAGAAAGTAAAACGTTGTAGGGAAAAAAAGTTAACACATCCGGGACAGTGTGTAGCGCCATCTTGTGACCAAAAAGTAAAATAAAAATACATTGAAAATACATTAACTATAGTTATTAACCCCTTCCAATCCCCCTTCTCCTGTAATTGCCAAAAATGTAATACTTGTAAAAAAAATAAAATGACAGCATTTGAAAAAGAATACATAAAGCACTACCTTATGAACTGAGTTTTTTTAATATGAATTTCATGAGGTTATATTGCTGCTATTTTAGCAAACAGAGGCTTGTAATTATTGATAAGGTACACAAACACAATATAGAAAAAAATACCTTTATTTACAAATACATTTTACCTTATTGTCGCTATACATTGTACTTGGACTATAATTTAAAGGAATACTATAGATTCACATATTTTTTTCAATTGACAAAGGAATTGTTTGGGAAGTGCTGCTAAGTACTGGTGTATACATTTTAGTAGCAACTTCTTTGTTTACTGTTATCAAAATACATTCAAACTTTACTGACGCCAAAACTGACGGCAGACTGAGCCATGAGGAGAGGGGAAATCCCCCTCACACTTGATCAGTTAACTCTATGTGTAGCTCTGTGTGTGGCAGAGAGAGACAGGACACAGGAGCTGCAGCTGTTGGGAGCTCTGTTTCTGACTGAAGTGTCTGAAGAGAGCAGAGGAAATGTAACAAATTGTCACAGCTTTTTCATATTGTTTTTGCTTTCAGAGTTTGATATGTTTGATATTTGCTTTCTGTAGTCTGATATGCAACTCTGGCTGTGCATTGAAGCAGACACCCCTTCTGCAATTGATTTGTCCCAATATAGCTAAATCCTACCCTCAATAAATTACAGCTTTTGCCTCTGATATTTAACATGAAAAGTAGGAAAATTTTTACACAGCTACTTAGACATTATTTGCACACTGTCATTTTAGAACACTTGGGCATCGATAGTATTCCTTTAAATGTTGTAACAGCCGGGACAAATTGGCAAATAAAATGTGTGGGTTTATCTATAATAGCATTGTTTATTTCAAAACTATAAAGGATGGAATAGATTTTCCCTAGAAAATGCATAGAAAATGAAGTATCACAAAAAAGTCTTATTTGTGTGAAAAAAAAAAACAGGATATAGGTCAGTTAGGTGTTGTAACTAGTGATTAAGTTATTGGAAAATGAAAGAGAGGTGCCCTGATGTGTGAAAATTGCTAGTGAAGTGACCATAAAGTCAAACAACCCATGGGCTGAAGTGATTAAAGTACATACATATAAATGTCTCCTAGTGTAAAATCTAAATATATAAAATCGGATGTATGTATATATGTGTGTGTGTGTGTGTGTATGTGTGCCGCGATCACACGAAGCCGGCTTGACCGATTTGAACAAAACTTGGTATACAGATCCCTTACTACCTGGGATGATATGTTCTGGGGGTCTCGCGCCCCCCCTGCACACCTGGGCGGAGCTACAAACAGCAAATCAGATTTCACCCATTCATGTCAATGGAAAGAATGTAAAAGGCTGCCATTCTCACATTAATCAAGCCAGAGTCCCCACATTTGGCACAGTTGGTCACTTGGTGACCGAGGTTACAAATCCAGTATAAGTGGGTGGAGCATAAAACAGCCAATCAAATTTCAGCCGTTCATTTTAAATGGGAAAATGTAAACTGCAGCCATTCTTACACTGTTAGTCGGAAGGATCTCACACTTGCCACACTTGGTCACTGGGTGAATGCGATTAAGATTCAAGAAAATGGGTGGAGCCTACAACAGCCAATCACAATTCACCTGTTGATTTTCAAGGGGAATATTTAAACTGATGCTATTCTTACACTGTTAATGGCAGAGGCTTCAAACTTGCTGCAGTCGGTCATTGGGTGACTGGGGTCCAAATTCACTAAAGGGGTGGGGCTACAAACAGCCAATCAGATTTCCTTGGTGGATAAACTGCTTCCATTCACACATTTTTGATGCCAGGAACCTGAAAGTTCACAAACTTGGTCATTGAGTGACTGTGTGTCAAGGTAACAAAAAGTGGGCGGAGCCAAAAACAAATTTTACTGGGGAAAAAAACTGCAGCCATTCTTACATTGTTAATGGCAGGGATCTCAAACTTTGCAAAGTTGATCACTGGGTGAATAAGATTAAGATTTTGGAAGGTGGGTGGAGCCTACAACAGCCACTAAAAATTCACCTTTTGATTTTCAAAGAGGATATTTAAGCTGCTACCATTCTCTTATACTGTTAAGAGCAGATGCCTCAAACCTGGTACAGTTGGTCACTGGGTGATTAGGGTTTAAATTTAGAAAGGGGGCGGAGCCACAAACAGCTAATCAGATTTTTTTTTCTTTTTCAATGGGATTATACAAAGTATTGATACCAAGGATTTTCAAGGGGAATATTAAAATTACTGACATTCTTGCACTGTTAATGGCACAAGCCTCAAACCTGGTACAGAAGGTCATTGGGTCACTGGGGTTCAAATGCTGGAGAGAGACACAAACAGCCAATCCGATTTGTTTCATTTCATGGGAAAATACAAATTATTGATGCCAAGGACCCCAAAGCTCACAAACTTGGTCCTTGAGTGACTGTGTGTCCAGGTTACAAAAAGTGGGCGGAGCAAAAACACATTTCACTGGGAAAATGTAGACTGCAGTCCTTCTTACACTGTTTATGGCAGGGATCCCAAACTTTGCCCAGATGGTCACTGGGTGACTGAGATTAATATTCAGGGAAGTGGGTGGAGCCTATAATAGCCAATCAAAATTCACCTGTTGATTTTCAAGTGCAATCTTTAAATTGCTGTCATTTTTACACTGTTAATAGCAGATGCCTCAAGCCTGCTACAGTTGGCCATTGGGTGACTGGGGTTCAAATGCTGGAGAGGGGTGGAGCCACAAACAACCAATCTGATTTGTATGGGAATATACAAATTATTGATGCCAAGGACCCCAAAGCTCACAAACTTGGTCATTGAGTGTTTGTGTGTTAGGGTTAGAAAAAGTGGGCGGAGCCAACACCAGCCAAATGCATACCCGGGCCACGCTGGGAAAATGTAAACTGCAGCCATTCTTACACTGTTAATGGCAGGGTTCTCAAACTTTGCACAGTTGGTCACTGGGTGACTGGGATTATTATTCAGAAAAATGGGTGGAGCCTACAAAAGTGAATCAAACTTCACCTGTTGCTTTTCAAGGGGAATATTTAATTGCTGCCATTCTTGCACTGTTAATGGCACAAGCCTCAAACCTGCTACAGTTGGTCATGGGGTGACTGGGGTTCAAATTCAGAAAAGGGGGTGGCACCACAAAGAGCCAATCAGATTTTTTCCTTTCAATGCAAATTATTGATGCCAAAGACGGCAAAGTTCACAAACTTGGTCATTGAGTAATTGTGTGTTAGGGGTAGAAAAAGTGGGCAGAGCCAACACCAGCCAAATACATACCCGGGCAACACCGGGCAATCAGCTAGTTTACTATAAATTACTTTTCTTCCTATGTGAAAATCTTACAGATCAGTCAGGTTTTGCACTATTCCACCTCCTCATAGGGGATCCTTGGTTATTTTTTTATTTAGAAAAAACATTTATTGAACTGTAGCTGCTCAGTCCAACTGCCAAAATAGTGTGCAAATGAGTAGGGAAGCTGGCTGGCATTTTTTATATAGAGTCTTTCCAGGGAGTGTTTTTTTCCCCATGAGCTGAACTTGTAACATCATGCTTCACAGGCAGACGTAGTACCTCTGTTCCATCTCATGAACTCCAGGGAGTGTTTTTGTACAAATAATACAGTCATATTTTTACTACCTACAGTATGTGAAAACAACATAGGAAAAAATAATTTACAGTGCATGTTTATCAAATGTTACAATTTTTTGCAACAGTGGTTCTCTAAGCAGCCAGATACCAGCACATTTTTATTCACTGTATGTTCTGTCACCTTTCTCTTATGGGCCACATTATGTTTTTCAGCTATTTGTGATACTATATCCCTCCTTTTAGATCTTGCCATATTGGTCAGCCTTCACTTCCTGCACATCACTGAGCCTTGGACACCCAATACTCTTTTATCATTTCACTAGTTACTTGTACCACCTCTGATAAGTAATAACCACTGTGCATTCATGCTGGGAATACCCCCCGAACCTGCTATTTAATGATGCTCTGACTCAGTCGTTTAGCCACAACATTTAAGCTTTTGCCCAAGGTCCTTATTCTTCTACTTAGTACAATTCACCATCATCTTAACCTATTAGCATCTTCAAACAAAATATTTCATTTGAAGAGGCTGCACTCATTTTAACCTCAACTGGCAAAACTCATTGTTCTGCCTACTGAAGTCCTGCAGAGCGCTGCAGGGAGCATTTTCATAGTTACCTGTTCTGGGAGTCTTTTCTTCTCTACATCCACCCATGGTGATAAACTCCTAAAAATCGTCTTCTGACTTCCGATCACATGTTATTACATGTGATCAGGGCCCAGAGGATAGTATCAGCGATCCAGCACCACCTGGTGAAGGAAAAGGGGTAATCCCTTCAAATACCCCTCTTCCAACACCGGGTGGCGCTGCATCGCTGACACACTCCACTGAGCCTGATCACATGTAATAACATGATCAGAAGTCAGAAGAGGATGTTGGGATTGTATCACCACAGGTGGATAAAGAGAGGAAGCTGATCTAGCGTCCGAAACAGGTAAATATAAAAACGCTCCCTGCGCTGCTCTGCATACCCTGCCAGGCTGGGGAGGGTGCACTTCCCCAGGAGCAGGAAAAACTCGGCCCTGCAGCTAAATAAAGTTTTACTTTATTTGGCTGCTAAAAGTTAAAGAATTGTGTTGTTATGATCATGTCTGCAGCGTTTACTGCTGGCTGCAGTGGTATTGTAACCCAAGCAGTTCTGATGTCATTACATACATTTTCTTGCATAGTTTGGTTTGCACTTAAACTAGTTACTGATTCCATCTGCAGTCGCTCTGAAGTTAATGACAGTTTAATATGCTTTTATGTAAACAAACATTGTCTGCTGCAATGGAGGGGCAATCCCTTTCCTGCAGGCTGCATATCATTGTCTGCCTTTTCCTGCTGTCAGCCTGTGATTAATTACCATTCACTTGTGTAGGAATCTGCAGGTCTGCTCCCATTGGATGACCTCAGTATAAAGAACTGCTTCCTGCAATGCTTGATGGGCTACCATAGTCTCAGATTCAGTCTGTTACTCTGCTCGTGCCCCACCGCGTTCTTAGTCCGTGTGGACTGCGCTGACTCCTGCGAAGGGGTCAGCGAGTCCTCCTAGTTCTGCTCTTGTTCTAGAAGTTGTTACTTGCTTGTCTTGTGTCATATATTGGTTCATCGCCAATATATACGCATACTTGCGCATTTTGTTATTTTCTTTGTATTCGTGTTACGTTGATACATCAGTGTCGCTGATATATACGTACACAAACTGTTTATTTCCTGTGTTCAGTCAGTCAGCCTTCCAGCACGCTTTGGTAGTTTGCGCGTATCGTGAGCACCCGTGCTGAGGTAGTATCCTGTTCCTGGTCCTGTTTGTGGATTGCGTTCATCTCTGCGAAGAGATAGCGAATCCTTCTGAGTCCTGTTCCCTGTATTACTCCAGTCTTAGTCAGAGTTCCTGCTTATGTCATATATCGGTTCATTGCCGATATATACATATGTTAGTCAG